>NW_021319110.1:520071-579331 GCF_001605985.2 Dendrobium catenatum | reverse complement strand
ATTAATTGCATTTCTAGACATTTTTCACCCTACATAAATTGAAGGGCCAATTAGGATCTATCTTAGATGTCGGCCCTCAATTCCTTAAAACTTAAGCAACGATCCTACCTATCCTTCATAAGAGACCGGACACATGGTTTTAAAGTGCCTAGGTGGTTAGCTGGCTCCACAATCCAGGCCGGGATAAGTCCAGATTTTCACTTCATTAGTAAAGTTCGGGTCACTATTTTATAGTACCCAAATTAGATTTAAGTTCTGAGGCGGATTCTTTTTAGATCTTAAGTTCTCGCCCTCCTGGAATATAATCCAAAATTTCTAATAAAATGTCAACTTAAACATAAAATTTCTCTCTTAAAATGTAAAGCCCAACATAGGATAGACTGAGGTTGCCTCTGAGCTTCTCAGAATCCGGCTCCTCCTACTTTTTCTCCTTTGACTTGCTAATAAATGTTCAACATTGAGCTTTCTCCTTGAAAATTTCTTATTTTCATTTCCTTGTCTTCTACTTTGTACTCAAAAGGGTATGAGATCATTACTTTAATCGAGAGTTTTCTTAGGAGCATCCCTCCTAAGATGTAATTAACTATAGGAGCTTGATCCTATAGAGATTTAAGAACCCCAGACTAAAATAAACCTTGTTTTATTTATATAAAATAAGGGAAGAATCTTTGGGAATGCAGACATCTTTAAAACCTTTATTTCTTATCTTGAATATGCTTGTAGGAAGTTATTATTGTCTTTTTAGACAATATAATTTCTTACTTATTATATTTAACTTTAGAAATGATGAATTTTATAAAATCTATTCTTGTTTTTGGATGTGTTAAAGAATGTTATGTTCGTCTTTCAAGATGATATAATATTTTTTTTGTCATATCTGAATAAAATAATGGATAAGCTTTTCAAAAGAATTTATTTCTATTTTTAAACATATTATATAGAATTCTATATTCATCTTTTGAGATGATATGTTATTCTTTGAATCGTAGTTGATTATAGAAATATCAATTTTTAAAACCCTATTTTGATATTGAATCCATTGTAGAATATTATGTTAATCTCACGATACTGTACTTTATTCTCAATGTAGTATTCGATTACAAAATAGAAGAAAATTAAAATCTACGTGGTGATACAAAAAATTTTCCCACCAAATATACCTTTTGATTTTTGGAAAACATGCATGTCAACATTTTTACAGTCACATGATTATCGTATGTGAATCTTAGTTCAGGAAGGGGATACAAAACCAACTAGACTAGTTGACGGAGTTAGATTTAAAACACCTTTTGCAGACTGGATAGTAGGAGAACGTGACTTAGCACAACTAAACGTCAAATGCTTGAATAGTTTATTTTGTGCTTTAAAATCAGAAGACTACATGCGGGTTTTCACTTGTAAAAGTGGGAAGAACATATAGGATAGACTTTGTATAACTTATAAGGGGACTAATGAGGTTAAGTAATCTAGACTTAATATCTTGTTAAATGATTATGAACTATTTTGCATGAAATCAAATGAATCCATTTCTAATATGTACACAAGATTCATACAAATAGTCACCTCTTTGCATGCACTGGGTAGGGAACTAACAAATGCTGAAAATGGTTAATAAGATTCTTTGTTGTTTGCCTACTGCTTATGATGCTAAAATTACTACGATTACAGAGTCTAAAGATCTAAACATTTACTTTATTGATAATCTTCTTGGTTCAATAATTGCCTACGAGCAAGGAGTTAGCCAAAGAAAGATTGATGCAGGTGAACCATGAAGGGAGAAGAACATAGCACTAAATGTGGAAGAGTTTGAGAGTGAACACTCACAACCTGAGGATGAAGACGACATTGCATTGATGACTAGACAATTCAGAAGCCATCATTGGAATAAAGATAAATTTAATATAAATGTCAAGGTTTCAAATGATGTGATTTGCTATTAGTGCAGGAAATTTGGTCATATTAAGACTAAATGCCCAAAACTCAAAGCTACTCCTAGCAAGGAGAAGGTAGAGGAGAAACCAATTATAAAGAAGGGCAAGAAGAAGTTTCATAGAGCCTTCTGGGCAGACTTAGCTTCAAATTCATCAAAGATTGAGAAAGAAGAAGAAGTCACTAATCTGTGCCTAATGGCCAATACTCTTGATCAGTCAGATCAAGTAGAGGTATGTGATTTAACCTATGATGAACTTTTTGAAGTTTCTGAACACATGCATGATGCATATAAGAAAATGAAGAAAATGCATGCTAGTCTAAGTTTAGAGTTTGAAGAATTACACAAGGAACATGAAATCCTTAGGAAAGATCATGCTTTAATTGATGATAACTACAAGAAATTACTTGATGAGTTTGATGACTTGAATAAAAAACATGAAAATTTAAAATCATCCTATGTTGAACTTGAATTTTTTTTTAAAAATTTTAAGGATGAATCGGAGAACAGGATTTATTGATCAAATTATACAAATCGAATTTTGGAAGATATGAATTCATTTTAAAAATTAATGATAAAAGCTCTCTAGGATAATAGGATACCCCATAAACTTGAAGATTTTACTAATCCTATTATGTATCCTAAATTTATGCAATCCCTGAATAGACAGATGAATGGTATAAGACTTAGGAAACCATTTCCAAAAGTAAAATGTAATAATTGTGTATTGTTTGAACATATAACTCACACCTGTACTTTGAAGATGAAAATAAATTTGGTGTGGAGACCTAAGATGTATAAACCTGGACATATCATACATGCATCTAATTTTAAATTGCCAAAAGGAGAACTCAAACTTATTTGGGTTCACAGGTCTAATGTTTGATAATTTTACAAGATTTCTCTCACACAAGACCTCGTGAGAGCATATGGTACCTGGACAGCAGATGTTCAAAGCATATGACTAGAGATACTGCACAATTCATATCATTGGAAGGCAGGAGTGGAGGCATGGTTACACTTGGAGATAACATCACAAGGAAGGTGATTGGATCAAGTATGATTGGAAATCTTAATAAAGCATAACCTGTTAAGTATAAGCCAGTTATGTGATAAAGGATATTGTGTGAAATTTTTTCCTACTAGCTACATATTAAGCCTAAATGGTAAAGATGTTTTGAATGGTAAAAGGGTAAATAATGTTTATATGCTAAACTTGAATTATATTCAATCTCCTACTATTTTTTGTTTGAAAATTGTATATGATGAGTCATGGCTTTGGCATAGTAGACTTTTTCATTCTAGCATGAAAAACCTTAGAAGGATTACCAAAAAGAACTTAGTGAGAGATATACAAAAACTAGACTTTACTAAGGACCAACTTTGTGATGCATGTCAATTAGGAAAGCAAGTGAAGTCCTCTTTTCAGTCCATTAAGGATCTTAGAACTAGTAAACTATTAGAGATTTTGCATATGGATCTTTTTGGACCTGTTGGAACTGTGAGTCTAGGAGAGGAGATATACCGATTTGTGATTATGGATGACTACTCAAGATTCACATGGGTTAGATTTCTATTTCATAAGAGTGAATCATTTGAGAAATTTAGAAACTTTTTGACTTGGATTCAAAGAAAACTAGGGTGTGAAATTATTTCTATACAAAGTGATCATGGAGGTGAAATTTGAAGAATTTTGTAAGGAGAATGGAATTGATCATAATTTCTCTGCACCTAAAACCCCTCAGTAGAATGGGGTAGTCAAAAAGAAAAACAGAACATTAATAGAAGCCGCCCGAGAAATATTTGCAGAATATTCACTTCCTAAATATTTCTGGGCTGAGGCGGTTAGCACTGCATGTTATATTCTGAATAGGGTGAATGTGAGATCTAAACTAAATAAAACACCCTATGAGTTGCTAAAAGGAAGAACATCTAATTTATCTCATTTGCATATTTTTTGTTGCAAGGTATTCATTCATAACAATGGAAAATCTGCCTTAAGAAAATTTGATCCAAAATTTGATGAAGGAATTTTTGTTGGATACTCAATTGTTGGAAAATCTTATAGAGTATTCAATAGAAGAACTTTAGCAATTGAGGAGACCACACATGTTGTATTTGATGAATCTGGAAATATGGAAGAGCCAAATGTTGTAGAAGTTGAGATTATGATTAACTCCCAAAGGATTGATAAAATAAATTTAGAAGAAAATTTGGAAGATAATGTGGAAGAAAATTTGGAGATAAAAAACCCATTGCCTAGAGATTTGAGATTTTCTAAAAATCACCCAAGGGAATTAATTATAGGTGAACCAAGTGAGGGTGTAAGGACAAGGTGTGGATTAAACAAAGAAGTTAATCATTTAGCCTTCATTTCAACTATAGAACCCACAAATATTGATCAATCACTTTCGGATTAATTTTGGATTTTGGTCATGCAAGAAAACTTGAATCAATTTGTAAGAAATAAAGTTTGGGAATTAACTACAAGGCCAAAGGATCAAAGTGTAGTTGGAACTAAGTGGGTATTCAAAAACAAAATGAATGACATAGGAGTAGTCATTACAAATAAGGCTAGATTAATTGCTAAGGGGTATAATCAAATTGAAGGATTGATTTTGAGGAGACTTTTGCCCCTGTAGCTAGACTTGAAGTAATTAGGGTTTTACTAGCTTTTGCCTGTTTTATAGGATTTAAATTGTATCAAATGGATGTAAAAAGTATCTTTTTAAATGAGGTAATTCAATAAGATATTTTTGTAGAACAATCACCAGGTTTTGAAAATTCTAATTACCCAAATCATGTTTTTAAGTTAAAAAAGGCATTATATGGATTGAAACAGACATCTAGGGCTTGGCATGAGAGGTTGAGCATCTTCTTATTTGAAAGATCTTTTAAAAAAGGAAGTATGGATACAACTCTCTTTTTAAAGAAATATGGAAAGGATATACTCATTGTTCAAATTTATATGGATGATATCATTTTTAGATCTTCAAATAAAAATCTTTGTGATAATTTTTCTAAAATAATGAGTAGTAATTTTGAGATGAGTCTAATGAGAGATTTAAGTTACTTTCTAGGATTTAGCATTAAGCAAATTGAGGAAGGTACATTTCTTAGTCAGTCAAAGTATGTTAAGGACATCCTCAAAAAGTATGATATGGATAATGCTAAACCTTTTAGTACACCAATGAGTTCCTCTGTTTAGTTGGATAAGGACCCTAAGGGAAAATCTGTTAATCAAAAGAAATTTAGAGGGATAATTGAATCTTTACTTTACTTGACTGCTAGCCGACCCGTTATCATGTTTAGTGTTTGCTTATGTGCTAGATTTCAATCAGATCCAAAAGAATCATATTTGACAGCAGTGAAAAGGATTTTAAGATATCTGTTAGGAATCAGAACTTAGAAATTTTGTATCCTAAGTTTAGCTCTTCATTTGAAATAATTGGTTATTCAGATTCTGACTTTGCAGGTTGTAGGATGGATAGAAAGAGTACTTCTGAAACATGTCAATTTATTAAAAATTCTCTAGTCTCTTTGTCCAGTAGAAAAAAAAATTCAGTAGCCCTATCTACTACAAAAGTTGAATACATTGCATTAGGAAGTTGTGTGGCATATATTCTTTGGTTGAAATAACAGTTAATTGATTTAGGATTAACTATAGGTATTATTCTAATTTATTGTGATAACACTAGTGCTATTTGTATTTCTAAAAATCCTATTCAATATTCAAGAACCAAACATATAGATATAATGCATCATTTCGTAAGGGATCATGTATCCAAAGGAGAAATTGAACTCACTCATGTTTCTACTGAAAATCAACTTGCAGACATTTTTATAAAACCTTTAGCCTTTGATACTTTCAGTGCATTAAGAACAAGGCTTGGTGTGATTGACTTGAATGCATAATTAAAAATTTTTTAGCAACATTGATATTTGTTTTTCTAAGTTAATATTTTTGTGTTTTTTTATGTGTTTGTGAACTAGTATGTGTTATTTTCTTGATTTATTATTTGTGTTCTTCATTTTTCAGTGAGTTTTTTAGTGTGTTTGTGTTTTAGTTTTAATTGAGTGCATGATTTAAATTTTTTGAGTGTCCATCGTCCGGGACAAAATTTTTTTTCGTACGGGATGATTTGTGTAGTGTATCTAGAATCGTTTGAGTACAATTTTTCAAATTTTTAATTATCACTTCGTCTGTACGATCGTCACGATCGTCCGGGATGAAATATTTTTTCAAACGACGGGACGAATGAATAAGCAGTTAAATGGATAACGTAGTTTTTAATTTGAACTTCGTATGTACGAACCTTTGGTTCGTCCAGACAAACACATGTCGGTTCGATGGAGGGGATGGTTTCAACTGCCATTAAAACGATCATAAGTTATGATCGTCCCAATACGAACACATGTTCGTCTGTACGAAAGAATGCTTTGTAAGTTGTGTTGATTACGAAAATTCATTTTATTTTGACGCATTGGTTCGTTCATACGAAATTTTTTCGTACGGGACGAATCAAAAAATTCGTAAGGGACAATTTTTTCTGTCTGGTATGAACGTGTCATTTTCAATAAATAGAAGAACTTTTGAACTCAACAGTCACACTCAAAACTTTACTTTCAATCTCTTTCGTACTCTAGATCTTTTTTAAATGGTGATTTCAAGTAAGAGACAAAAGATTCTACTAAAGAAATCACATATAAATTCTTCTGAGAAGTTCCTTTCCAAAGTGAATGAGGAATCTTTTCTTAGGTTTGTCTCAGCAAAGATCACACCCTCCAGAATCCTAATCCAAGAACAACTTTCCTTTCAGGCGATGAACTTATTTGCTTCAACACAGTTTAGTTTTATCCTTACCCTCGTCTATCTCTATAATAAAGAAAACTTTCACTACTTCCTCACCAACATGTCCTTTAATTCTGACTATTCTGTAATCTGTTGCTTTATCTTTAAACAAAAAGTTGAAAGCACCAAGACTGACTTAGGAGCTTTTTTTGATTTAAGGATAGAGGGAGCAAGAGCTCATCACTTGATCAACACTCATGATTACGCATGGTATGAAATTAATAATGTGATTAGAGGAAATAATTTGAACGAACATGTGGCTAAAGTATCCGGTCTAGTTCGTAGTGCTCGTATCATCATGCATGTTCTTAGAACTTCTATAATTTCTAAAGCTGGTGATATGATCAACATTACCCTTCTTCTTTTTATGGGGACCT
The DNA here is from genome assembly GCF_001605985.2 of Dendrobium catenatum. Taxonomy (NCBI): domain Eukaryota; kingdom Viridiplantae; phylum Streptophyta; class Magnoliopsida; order Asparagales; family Orchidaceae; genus Dendrobium; species Dendrobium catenatum. The sequence continues at coordinate 572,172 of NW_021319110.1, read as the reverse complement.
TCTTGATCATGACTAAAGAATATATAGATGAAGCCCAACTTTTCCTTGACTATCTTTATGGGCTATCTAAAATTGGTCATGTAGAGCTTAAGAGAAAGAAGAACATCGCCTTAGGACATTTAGTTACCTATATTCTAGACAAGAAATACAATTTGGTTCATCTTGATCAAGAGTTTGAAGAACCGCTCTACTACAACGACGGATCATTTAGAGAAATCTTCAAAGAAGAACCAAGTAAAACACATGTAATTAGTGATACATAGGAAGAACCATAAGCTATACCTGCACCCGCCAATGAACCAAATTATCAGTATTTGGTTCAAAGATTTGATCACCTGGAGACTCATTTTGATCAAATTGAGACTCATCTTCAGCAGCAGGTCGCACAGAATCAGCATGACATGAGTTTTATGAGGGATCAAATGAGTGATATCAGTACCAATGTGCTTTTAATGAGTACTTACTTTAACATCTTCGGTGCTGCACCTCCTCCTCCTCCTCCAGATCAGGGTTCATCTTAGTGATAGTTGCACTTAATTTTATGTATTTTCTATAGTTTGTGTGTTAGTTGATGTTTTAAGTAAGTTTGTTGTATTTTCTTTTCTTTAGATATTTTGTTTTTGTATTGATATCCTGAGCTTAGATTGTAATATATTCATAGTGATATCAACATATGTTCTCATATTTTGGCTTTAATAGTATTGAAATGTGTGTCAGCCTTTATGACATTCATTAGATTTTTTATCTTAATAGTGTTATACTTTGAAATGCAAGTCAAAATTAAATTCATTAGAAAATCTAATTTTTTTTAAATTTAAGTTATACTTATAACTTGATATAATTAAGATTGTCAATTTCATGTCTCTTATTTAGACTACATTAATTCTAATATTATTATTACAACTATGATGTTTTCTTATTTTATATTTCACTTATCAATAAATATTTATGCATTTAGAAAAAAATTTGAAATTATTTATTATTGATTTTAAAAAGATCAAAATTACTCTTGAAAAAATATACAAATGTACAAAAATAAAAAAGGAATGCGCAATGGTTTGCAAGTGGGAAAAGAGGCACAAAATAAGCCCATAAGTAAAAAGATGCACAAAAATGTGCCAATAATTTGAAAAAGATGCGCAAAGCGCCACATGTGGTAATTATTTCTTTACATTATCTTTTAATCTCTTAATTCAAATTAATCTACTGTACATTTATGTTCTATATTGAAATTTGAAATATACAAATTTTCTATTCATCCTTTTTGTAATAATTTTCTCTATCTTATAGTCTAAATTAACTCATATTTTTGATATATTCTTTTTATTATCAATGTTATATCTCCTCTTAAATTCTATGAATTAATATGATTTACCTAATATGTTAATTTTATTTGCATAACTTATTTCAATCACTTTCAAGATTGAATTATCAAATAATTTTTATATGTCAGATTACATTTCAAGTCTTTTTCTTCTTTACTTTTTACTATTGTCAAAAAGGGGGAGAAATTGTTTGTATTATGATTTTGGTTTTGTTTGATTCATATTATTTGGTTTTGTTTGATTCGTATTATATGTGTGTGTCTATTTTTATTTTTTATTTTGTGTTTTGTGTATGTTGTATACGTTGTGTGTTTATTTTATTTTTGTTTGTTGTATATTTCTAAAAATACCTCCATATTTACACATGTTCATCAATTTAGGAGGAGTTTAGGAGATTTTTTGAATTTGAAAATTATACAAATAATAATTGTTTTGCCATCATCAAAAAGGGGAGATTGTTAAGAGAGTTGCTATTTGCATGTTTTACATTCTTGCAACTTGTATAGTTTTGATAATTTCAAATATTATTATTTTTATGTATATTTATCTCCTAACACTTTTTGGAAGAGTTATTTTTGCTCTGGTGTGTATTAACATTTCAGGAAAATCAAAACTCCAGACTACAAAGACTTCAAATAAAATTCAGCACGAGATACTTTGTATATTTAAAACTTATATTTTTCTTTGAATTAAGTTTGAGAGGGAGTGAATGTAATTGAGTGAATTCACACACACACTTTAGGAGATCTTGAGAAATTTGTATTGATCATACGGGATGAACTCTTAGTTCGTGCGGGACGATCAGGTTAGTTATCTCCTCGTAAGAGCAATGGAACGAATAGGAGTTGTAGAAAATTTTTCTAAGTCCTGATTGTCCAGGACGAAGTGTATTCGTCCTAGGATGAAATATTCTCTAGAAAATTTTCATTCAAGAATGAAGTGTATTCATTCCAGGACGAGTTTCTCTCTGGAGTATTTTCGTCCAGGATGAAGTGTATTCATCTAGGGATGATTTGCTCTCTGGAAAAATTTTGTTCGGACGAACCCATATTCGTCCCAGGACAAAGTGAACCAACTCTGAAATTTTAGTGACGTTCTGCAGTTTTTGGGAACTGACCTATAGAATAACCGTTCGTACCGGACGAACCTAGTTCGTATGGGATGATGTGTGTGTATGAAGTCATTTCGTACCCATATATAATAGGTTCGTTTCTAGCGCAATTAAGTAAAATCATCCAGGACGAGCCACGATCGTACGTGATGATCCAATGCATATTGACTTGATAATTTGTAGTTTTTGGATGGTTTTTTGTGTCTTTCCTATAAATAGTCCAAACTAAACTGTCACTTAATCTTTTTGTCCACTGATCTTCATGCATATTAAAAGAAGAGTCAAGGAGAGAGTGTAAGAGAGTATTCGAAGGAGGATTCTTACTACTGGAGCGCGAAGGCTTCACTTGGTTTTCAAAGGTAAGAATCTTTACTTTTTATTTGTGTTTACTTCACTTCTTTCTTTCTTTCTTCTAGATTTCTTATGAAGAAGATCTGTCAAGGTGATCCGGTTCTCTACCGACACTTGGAGAGTGTGAATAGTCGAAGGGTTCTCTGCCCACACTAGGAGAGTGTGAACAGCCGAAGGGTTCTCTGCCCACACTAGGAGAGTGTGAAAGGATGAAGGGTTCTTTGCCCACATCGGGAGAGTGTAAAAGGACGACGGTTCTCTGCCAACACTAGGGATAGTTTAAAAGGACGACGGTTCTCTACCGCATTGGGTAGTGGTGGAAAGAGTTTTTATAAAGGCTTCTCTGCCTTTCTGTGGGTGGTAAAGGAGAGTCACTAGTGGTATTAGTGCAATACCCGGAGGGTGCCTCCGGGGAGTGGATGTAGGTCAAGTTTGACCGAACCACTATAAAACTTGTGTCTTTTATTTTTCGTTCCTTTTTATTTAGTTTATTTTTGTTTCTAATTTGTGGTTGAAAAATCTATTTATATAAAACTCATTAAAGTTTATTTTTAGTTTAAAAAATTAAAAAGAGGGATTAATTTTTTATTACCAATTCACCCCCCTTTTGGTTAGCTGCTGGGACAAAAGCTTAAGTTTAACAACCTAATTCATAGTGATCGAGTTTCAACACATGACCCCTAGAGATTCACGTTGATGTCTAGGGAGTGATCACTCATCAAAATTATATTGAAATTATAATTATGCATTGGATCCATTTAAAGAACTCGTAAACAAATTTTTGAACTCTACGCACTTTGATATCTAAAAATAGTGGGGTAACTATTACATCATCAAAAAATTATCTTGATCGAGCATAAATCTTGAGGTAAATACACATTGTACACTTTTAAAATTAAATTTTGTCTCTTCCAAACTCTGATTTCAACAAACTTAAAAGTCAAACGAAAGAGCTCAAAATGGTAAATTGAACGAGCACAAAATGACAAATTATGATATCATTAATATACTCAAATACTAAATAAATTATCAACGATTAAGGGAATTGATATCAATCGTCCATTAAGACCACTCCAAACAAACCCTTGATCTTCTCCTAATTTACTGGCCATGCTACTCTTTAAAAATTATAAATAGACTGTCTATTCTTCATTAGAAGGGGAAAGGGGAAAGATGAGTGTTAGGCAAAGAAGGGAGGAAAGGAAGAGATATTTGAGATATATTTTTCCACTAAGCTCCTCTCGGCCATCACCCAACCACCAACCATTGCCAAATTAATGCTACGCCATTGATTATCGTCAAACGTCTACCCAACCATAATACATCAGCCATCATCTTTCATTATTCTAACCATTATCGTCCACCGACTACGGTCTCTCCAACCACCATCTCTAGAATATGGTTTCCCTGACTACGGTGCTTAGGACCACCATCAATCATCTACTATAGTGTCCCTGACCACTGTCTTTAGACTATGGTCTTGTAGACCATCTTCGCCCATCTACAATTCCTTTGAACATCGTCACCTGAATATATTTTTTTTGACCTACATTTCCCAATGACAATGATCTCTCCAATAACCATCTCCAGACTACGGTCTCCCCGACCTTTATCGTCTGCCAACTATGATTTCTCTGACCAATATCACCAGACTATGATCTCCCTGATCGTCGTCGCCTACTATAGTCCTTCGGACCAACATCGCCCGACTAAGGTCCTTTCGACCATCATCGCCCAACTAAGGTCATTCCAACCTCAGTCACCCATCAACTATGGTATCTCAAACCATTGTCTCCAGACCGTGCTCTCCTCGAACACCATCGCCTACTACGATCCTTCCAATTATTGCCTCCCGACTATAGTCTTTTTTAACTCCGTCACCCACCGACTAAAGTCTCCCCAACCACCATCTCAAAACTACGATCTCCCCCATCTCTGTCGCCCGCCGAATACGATTTCTCAGACCAACATCTCCAAACTATAATCTTGCCGACTGCCATTGCCTGACTACGATCCTTTTAACCTATATTGCTCAATAACTATGGTCTTACCGATCAAACAAACTGGTCAACACTGACTTTTCCAACTCACACTATGTAACGTACTCTTTATGATATATACTTGTTACATCGAGCCAATGACTTCCCTCTAAGAAAGGGCCTCCTTTGTGAGCACTACAAACACTACTGGATACATTTAAATAGGGCAATGCCTTGTGGCTTTTTCACTTTTCAAGGGTTTCCAAGTAAAAACTTAAGTGTTTCTTATGAATGTTACACCTTAGCTTTCATCTATTTATGTGCTCGATCTTTGTACAAAACTACGACGCTAAAATTCATATTTCTCTATGGCCGTGAATATTTCAGGATACAACAAAGTTATATGATAATAAATTTACTACATTTAACTATGTGCAGAAATCTTATACTTTGGCAATTTAAATGATTTATCATTTTTTTTATTTTAGTTTTTAACTTATTCATTTTTTTAATAAAATTCTACATCACCAAATAATGCTCTACTACTTGTTGAAGCCGATGCAGCTTTTTGAAATTTTGATTATAAATGTAATTTGCTTTGAAGTCTACTATTAAGGGTAGTTTTCTAATATAAGAATATTTTAAAAATAAAATAAAAATAACAGTAAAAAAAAAAATTTTTTAAGCCCTCTACAGCGAACTATAAAAAAATTATTCCCCACAAATTTGCTACACAACAAACAACTTGAATGTAACGGGAAAATAGTAGAATAGCTGTAAAAAGCGGCCACGTGGTAAAATATAGATAAAATAACTATTTTTTTTAACACATAAATAAAATTTCAAATTATAATAATATATTTTTTACATGTTTTGAAACAATTGTTTTTCAATTTGTAAAATCTACTTTATTATACAATGAAGAAGGGTTAACACAAGCCTAACATTTCTCCCTCTACGCGCAAATCCATGTCTCCTCTCCTCCTCCTGCCCCTCATCCTCTTCGCCGCTGCCGGCGCAATTGCCAACATTTCCGATGATACCTCCTCTGTCTACGATGCCCTCCAATCTTACAATTTCCCCATCGGCCTCCTTCCAAAGGGGGCTGTTGGATACGACCTAGACAACAGCACAGGAGATTTCTTAGTCTACTTCAATGGGACCTGCAGTTTCTCGCTTGAGGGATCATACCAGCTAGGATACCAGTCGTCCATTTCCGGCCGGATATCAACAAACCGCCTCAGCAACCTTAAGGGTGTCCGCGTCAAGGTCGTTTTTTTCTGGATCAACATTGTCGAGGTCGTCCGAAATGGAGACGAGCTCGAATTCTCTGTCGGGATCGCCTCGGCTAACTTCGCGATCAATAACTTTGTCATTTCTCCTCAGTGCGGCTGCGGATTAAATTGCAAAAGCCTCGGTAATCGTTCCAAAGAGGGCTATCTGGTGATATTGAAGTCCGCCGTCTAATGAATTTGTCATGTTGGTCATCTACACTTCTCCCTCGTATTGCTTTAGGTTTCTAGGGCTCAATGTATGGTGAAGGTTCTTCATTATTAACTTAAATCCTTAAATATTAATATTTCTAGTTAATTATCAATTATTAGGATATCAGTCCTCAAAATATCGTGGATTAAGACGATGTTATAATGACGTCAACGAAGTAGGATAGAAATTTCATTTAACTGCATAGTAATGTTATTCAAATATTCCCCTTATTTGTTAAATGAGAACTGCTATACAAGGTAAATGATATGGAAGCGTCTGAACATAGGATAAATAATTATAGTAGTTTGGAATTCTACCAAAATATCTTTTGTAAGAACAATAGGTCGGTTCATTTTTGCGATGGCATTAGACAATGCAATCTACCACAAACAGTAAAAAATGAGGACTGTTTTCTTATTTTTGTCACGAAGCTTGTGTTACTTTTAACACGTTTAATTTGGTTTCTATCTACTTCAATCTGACCCATTAATATTACTTTCTAATTTTGCCTAAAAAGGAGTGATTATGTAAAACAAAATACCTTTAAATTACTCTATTTGCTTAGTTTTTCTCCTCCGACTACATGGAATGGCACAACTATTAGGTGCAAAACATCAATGCCTCCTTCATGCCGCTCTGCTAGGGCTTCGCCCTAGGCGCCCATCTCCCTCACTGGAGCTTATCTCTCAGGGAAGTGTCTTTGTCTTTTCTTTCTATTTTTACTACTCCCGTGGATGATCGCTCTCTTTGCTTGATTTTTCTCCTCTGATTGTGTCTAATGATAGATAATCGGGCTCGTTTGTGGGATCATGGTTTCCTCTGCGGTAATTATGGTTTGAGGTTGTTTTTTGATGCTTTGTATGGTGCGGCTCCAGTGGCCTTCCCTCCTCTTAAACTTCAACCTTTAAGGATTTGGTGATTACATTATTGCTGATTCTGGTGTTAAATCCATTCTGTTGGGAATGGAACCTGGGGAGGATTTGGTTGTGCCTTTTAATGATGATTCTCCCAGGCCTTCTTCAGAAGCATCTTCATTACCTTTTAATAAGACACAATTTATAGATGTTCCGATTTCTATTATTTCAAATGATGCTTTGAAAGCTTAATTATCGTTGAATATGAAGGATACTTCTTTGAATCAAACTTATTTGTGTGGTTCGGTCTATTTCTTTCCTTGCAGGGGTGTTGGGATTAAATTGGGTGACTCTATCGATGAGTTTCATGAGATGTATAGTTTGAACATGGGTCGCATTATTGAAAAAACATTTTCTCGTGGAGGTTGCGAATGTGGTAGGAGGAAGTCTAAAATTATGTAATTAGTTTTGTTTGTTATTTTTCTCTAGTTTTGTTGGCCCTCTAACAGTTTTTCCTTTGGGTTTGGTGTTGCTTTGTTTGGTTACTGGCTCATGTGGTAGGTTTTTTTTGCTCTCTTCGTATCTTCTTAGGCATTGTGGTTTGGGTTTGGCTAAGTGGATGGGCTTTCTAGGTTTGCTCTGTGGTTTTTGCTGTGTTTTGGTTGTGTTATTGTGGTTTACTATTGGTGCGTGGGAGTGGTCTTGTGGTTATTTGTTGTTGGTGATGTTTCTTTGGTTGGTTGTTGGGTGTTGGTTTGTTGTTTGTTGGGTTATTTCTTTCCTTTCCTTTTGCAATTTTTTTTTAATCTAATATTATAGGTTTCTTTTGGTGGCTCGTTTGGCTCCATGTCAAGAATTGAGGATATTCCTGTTGAGTTGTTTTTTATCCTGGTTTGCTTAATTTTGTTGCTTTTGTTTTTATGTTGCTTCACATTATAATAGGTAGAATCATTGGCTCGTATGTTTTACTTCAAAGAATTGTACTTTTAGAGGGCATAAGGTTCCTTAAAGACTTATAATTTTCTTTTGTTTTTAATGCATAGATCCCTCAAAAAACCTTTAAATTATTGTTAAAAAAGGAGCTCTTGGGATATGTATATTTTCTTGTATAAGCTCGACAAGGGCTCGCAGGCAGGCTTGCTTTTTTGCTATTTCTATATGCTCCAATACAAGTAGTTGTGTTTCTCTCGAGTAGCTTGATTAAGCTTATAGTTTTTATAGTATGAGAGCATAAAGCTATAGTTTATATAGTATAAGAGCATTATGTTTTTTTTTTTTTTTTTTAAATCAAGAGAGCATTTTTTTTTTTTTTTTTTTTTTTTTTGAGCTACTCTTTTTTTTCTTTATCCTTTAGTTTTATCATAGATCATGAACACTCCAGATGCTTCCTCTGATGATACGTCTGATTCAGGAGTCAGATTGGGATTGTAGCTAGAAAACAACTCGATACCATCAGAGTTGAAATTTCTTATGGAAAACATTAAAAGTGTTATTTCTACCCCTCTCACTTTAGAAAACTATCAAAGTTAGCGATCTCAAATTCTGAAGCTCTTTCATGCAAACGGCTTTCATGGTTTCTTAGAAGGAACTTGTGCCTGTCCATCTAGAACGCTCAGCTCTACAGTTGGATTGCCCTCCACCAATCCCCATTATCATACCAAGATTCTCATAGATCAGAATCTAGTTATAACACTATATTCACTCAATTTTTCTGCATTACTTCCCTGTCTTTACTTTTAATCGTTGTTCTGATATTTTATTCACCGTTGAACAACACTTGTAGTCATCAACTCGTTCATGAATCATCCAATATAAGAATTAGCTTGATCATTTGTCTATGAAAGGTCAAACAATGACCCATTGTTTCTTCGCAATCAAAGCCAATGTTGATTCCATTGTTGTAGCCATCACACCCCTTGATCCACAAGATATTCTTCTCTGCACATTGAATTACCTTACAGCTCAATATCAAGCCTTCAAAATCTTCATTCAGACTAATATACAGCCTTTGAGTTTGGATAACCTTTACAAATTGTTGTTGGATGAATTACAATCCTTACACAACTCTCCTTGGCCTATTGGTTGAGAGCTTTGGCTTCCAACTAAGAGGTTCAGGGTTCGAGTCTATGTGTATGCGTTGAGTGTGTGTGTTTGCCTTAAATGGCCTAAATGTCCCCAAAAAAAAAAAAAAAAAAATTACAATCCTTACAACTATCTGTTGATACCGTTTCTCTTACTTTCTTGTGGTCGATTTTTTGTCAATAAAGGACATCCCAATTCATTCCATAAATACACTATGTTAATCCGTCTAATTACTTCCACCCATGTTGGTAAATCTGCTTGATCTCTTATTATTTATCAAATCTATTAGATGTAGCCACACTGCTCTTATTTGCGAGCATTAGCATGATCATGCATATAACATTGATCTGGTAACTCTACATTCCTTTGCATTTCTTCGTCAGCTCACCCAATCGAATGGATCCTTGACAGTGGAGCATCTTTGCATCTAACTTCAGATCAATCAAAGCTTAGTTACTCCACAACTTACACAGGATCTAATCAAGTAGTGCATGGAAATAGACAAGATATTCCCAAACACCACATTGGTAATGGCACACTTCCAACATCTACAGATAGTCTCAGACTTTCTCAGTTAAATCATATACTCAAACTCTTTTTTAATCTATTGTCCATTGATGCGGTGGGCTATGTATGTTGGACTATATTTATTTAAATATTACTCCCAACTAAAATTGCAAATGCATATGTCAATCAAGTATTAAAATAGGTTATGAGAGAGTGTTGATCCCACGATGAAGTATTCTGCGTTACATAATTGTTCTAGTTTCATCTCTTCAATCTATAAAATTTATCCTATGCAAAAAAATCAGGGTTGTATTTTTTTTAGAATTAGAATTGTAGAAGAAAAGTAAAGATAGCAATAGACAAAGTGCTTCAGACTATTGTTTGTAAAATATCCCAAGCTTTGCTAAGTATGTTCACTTAAATTACTTGTGTTCTAAAGTTTATACATCATTAGATTTTTGTCGAGCTTGTAATGATTTAAAGAAAGGTTTATAATCTTCCCATAGTTATTCTATTTCCACATTCCTTAATGTACTAAACATCATATGTCTATGTATGTAAGTATTTCGTCCAATGTCAAGACCAATCAACCAACCAGCAAGGGCCCCAAAGTCCAATGCTAACTGAGAGACGAAATAGATATAACTCCAGGAATTCACCCAAACAATCACATACCACCCAACAACCCCAGAGGAGGATAAATCCATAGCCAATGAATGCAGCCATAACCATCTCCAAAGAAGTAGACATGAGGTAGGAGAGAAACCACAAGGAATCCCATCAAAAGCTAAAGTACAATCGTAGCTCATGCCCCAAACCACAAAAACATCTATAGAAATCGGCAGAATCATAGAAAATTGCCAACAGCAATTCAGTAAGACCAAAACAAATAAATAAAATAAATAAATCAAACCAAGAATGGGATACGAGACATAACCAGCCATCTCAAAATGCTCCAGTTTAAAAATGGCTCCCACACTGCAAAGAGGCAAGGCCTTGGAACCGCACCAAAAAACAACAACCTCAACTTGCATCAATCACAAGGGCACCATCCTCACGGAGAGATCACAAACCCAAACGTCCATCCATAATAGCAGCACCAAAAAACAACAACCTTCAGCAAATACAATAGCAGCCCTAGAAAAGAGACATCACCTCAACATTCTAGCCACATGGAACAGCACCAAAAAGCACAACCACGAATGAACACAAGAACAGAAACTAGAAGACTGAGAGACAATGGGACCAACCAGGAGAAAATAGAATGCAATCCAAACCTCCATAACCAAACCAAATAAAAAAAAACTCAACTACGAACATAAGGCATACCAAGAATATCCAATCTAAGCAGGCCTTTCATAGCCACATGTATAGTAGTCCCAATGAAATCAGAGGCAAATTCATGACGACAACCTCATTTAGCTGGCCAATTAGCACCAGCATTACCATCTTTGAAATTATAAGAAAATGAGAAGTTCAAGAAAATAAGCAAATTTTTTTTCCCCCTAACCTGCTAAAATAGATCAGGGTTGCACAACGAGTCATCAACATACTTAAGAAAATATAAATTATAGTCTGAAGTAACCTCAATAATAATATTGGTAACATTTAGAGAAATACACAACCTCAAACAATAGAGAATAGCCAAGGTGGTAGCATAGAAAACATTACCATTCTGTAACGGCCGTGTAAAGGCCATAATAAGACTACCATTACTATCTTTGATAACCCCACCATAACCCTTAGTAGAGTCAAGGCTAATACCATCCACATTCAACTTATAAAAGTTAGTGGGAGGTTTAATCCAGTAAATAACTATAGCCTCTTTAATAAGAGAACCATCATCCAGATTAAGACTTAAAGTAGAACCAACAAAAGAATAATTTTTAAAGTTCTTTCCAGAGAGCAACTTAACAGAAAAAAGAGCTAAAACCTTATCTTTGACATTTTGTATCACCTTATGATGATTCATACGAACACCATTAAATAAAGAGTTATTCCTTTCCATTCATAAAAATCATAAAATGAGAGTAGGAACAACATTTTTTATATGTCCCTTAAACTTAATGAACCAAGCATTAAGCATAGCATAAATAGACAAATGGGCATTAAAGTAATTTAATTGAAACATGTCATCAAAATAAACCCAAGTTTTAACAACAATAGGGCCAGATATAAAAACATGCTGCATATTTTCCCAATGACAATAACATTGACATTTGAACGCAAAATAAAACCTCTTTTAATGAGATTGTCATCCGTAGGGACAAATTTATGTAGAATTCGCCAGACAAAAACAACCATAGTAGTCGAAATAATTTTATGACAAATCATAGAGAAAATATTATCAATATTATTCCTAGTTCTAAAAGCATGCTAAACATCCTTTAAGTGAAAGCTACCATCTTTAGAAAGATCACATAAGATAATATCCTTGGAATCCGTATTGATAGGCAGATTTAAAATTTAATGAACAATAAAATTAGGAATAAAATTAGAAAGCTTTTCATAGTCCCGACTATTATAAAAAAAGAACGAATTCACCTTAATAGCCGCATTAGAAGAAGAATTCAAAATGGAGTCAATTGTTTGTTTACCTAACCAATGATCTTGTTAGAAGAAAATATTACCTTCACCATGCCCCCATGAAATGTAAGGCTCAACTGCCCATTTAACCTTGCAAAATCTTTGCCACACTCGGGAGTCACCTTGATTAAACTGATAAGTAGGGTGCTTACCAATAGAGTACTTGGGACACATAAATTTAGCCTAAAGGCTAACTTTATAACGAAAATTATGCAAAAATTTAAAAGAAAAGACCATAGCCAAATCATTCATATTCTTGCGAACTAAATTGTCTTCTTCCAAAACACCATAGCATTTATCCCAAGTGGCCCAAACAATTTTGGAAATTAGTTGAAGAACCTTTCCAAAAAATATTATTGATGAGCTTATGCGCTCTATTACAAACTGCTTGAGTAGAAAAAACAGTTTGAAATCTATACACATGTAAAGAACAAAGAGCACTTTTGATAAGAGTAACTCTACCAGAAAAACTCAAAAAATTAAAATCCCAAGATAAAATTTTATTCTAGACAAAGGAAATTAGATCATCAAAGAGAAAAGTTTTTTTTTTCTATCTTTAAAAATAGGAACACCAAGATACTTAATAAGTAATTGATCATGCATAAAACATGTTAAATCTTTAGCGGCAACAATATGATCATTCGAGATTCTCTTAGAAGCAATAAAATAACTTATGTTTTTGTTAAGAGATAAGCCACTAACACTTTCAAATTGATAGAAAAATTTCTTAAGTTTTTGAATCTTATTAGTAGAAGCATTAGTAAAAATAATAAAATCATCAGCAAAGCATAAATTTTAAATGGGAAAACCACACAACGTTCTAAAATAAAGACTAGGAGTATTCTAAAAAAAGACCTGTAAGACCCCTAGATAAGAATTCAGCTGCAATAATAAAAAGAGTAGGAGAAATAGGATCATCTTGTCTTAAGTTGTGAGAAGCTTTAAAATAACCATTACTAGAACCATTCACAATAATAGAAAAATAAACACCTTCAATACCGTTCCTAATATGGTTAATAAAAACTAAATTAAAGCCAAAGAAATTCAGAATGTGATAAATAAAGGTCCAATCAATATTGTCATAGGCCTTAGCAATATCCAATTTCAAAATCAAGTTACCCCCTCTGACCCTAACATCAAAGTCTTGGCAAAACTCTTGGGCCAATAAAATAGTATCCGCAATGGACCTTCCAGTCACAAACCCCATCTGAGAAGGCGATATAATTCTAGGTATAATAGAAGTAAGACGATTCATGAGAACTTTAGAAATTAATTTATTAAAAAAGTTACAAAGACTAATAGGTCTAAGATCATTCCAAGTACTGACTGAGTTATTTTTGGAAATAAGCACAATAAAAGTAGAAGTAAAAAACTTAGGAATAATAGTATCAGCAAAAAATCCAAAATAGTAGATAAAAGATCATTATTAATAATGTGCCAAGGTTTTTGAAAAAAACTGAGTGGTAAATATTCAGGCCCAATAACAGAGTCACTATTCATACCAAAAAGAGTCTATTTAACTTCCTCAAGTGAAGGAGGTTTATAAAGATTTTCATTATCCCCTTGGGATATAAGACTAGGAATAAAAGAATGATCAACAATCTGAGCATGACGAAAATTCGCAATGAGGTGATTTTATAAATGCTGCAGAACTAAATTAGTAATTTTCACAAAATTCTCAGTGAAAGAACCATCCTCACGTTGAATTTTATTAATACAATTTTTAGCCCTTTTCCTTTTAACCAATGCATAAAAATATTTAGTGTTATTATCACCTTCAACAAAATGCTTAGCCTTAGCTTTTTGTTTCCAAAAACCTCCTCCTGTGCTTCTGATTTAAAAAGCATCTCTTTAGCATTTCTTAAAAGAGTGATTTTATCTTCAGAATGATCAACTTGGCAAGCAGATTCAATATTATCAAGTTGTTGTTTAGCATTCAAGATATTCGAAATAAGATTTTTAAAGACATTACATTTCCACCAAATTAAAACCTACTTAAGCCTTTTCAGCTTAAACTAAAGTCTCCTCATACCAAAACTTGAATTATCCGGATGTAAGGGTGCTTGCCAATTGGTTTGAAAACCATCTAAAAAAGAGTCATGTAGTAACCTCATATTTTTGAAAATTTGAATTGCGAAGAAGCGTTAAATTCTCTAAAATTAAGGCTAATAAGCAAAGGAGAATGATCAGAAAGAGTTCTGCTAAGATGCTGCACATTATTATAGCTAAAAGAATTAAGCCAAGAATCATTAAAGAGCTCACGATCCAAATGTTGCCATAAGTGACCCCTATTCCAAGTGAAGTTATTACCAAAAAAATTCAATATCAATAAAATTGCAATCCAGAATCATTTTACTAAAATCCTCCATAGAATGGTAAGAAGGAGAAGAGCCTCCTATTCTCTCAGAAGGATTAGTAATAACATTAAATTCACCACCTACAAGCCAAGGAAAATTGCAAATATTATGAAATTTTTTATTTGATCCTAAAGCAATTTTCTAATGTTACAAGAAGAAGCCACATACACAAAACAAGCACAATAATGAACATTAAAGACCTCAACTTTACAATGCAACACTTGAGTAAAATCACAAATAACATCAATTTTAACAAGATCCTTCCAAAAAACCCAAATCTTGTTAGCCACCTTCGAAATAGCCTAATTAAAATAAAAATTTGAGAGGTGCTAATCAACATAGTAGACGAAATATGAGGCTCCAGAAGAACAATAATAGATACATTGTGAACATGACATAAATTCTTTACATGAATTCTAGAAGTGGGATAACCAATGCCCCTCACATTCCAAAAAGTAGAATTAAACATAAAAAACAACATTAATGGGTAGTATGCAAAAGAGTGGTCCTAGGATATTGCAATATGACATGTTGTTTCTTTCTTCCTCTCTTACTATGGAACTTAATTAAACTAGTATCATTATCATCTTTAGCAAAGTATTTAGCAAAAATTCCCATATCTTCATAATCAATTAAAACATCAATGTTATAATGACATGTTAAAGGAATCTTACTATTAATTTGTTGGACCTCTTGATTTACCTATTGAGGACATTCATCCTCCATAAACATACCATCATCCATATTACCATTACTCGTCACAACAGGGCCTTGCAAGCAATCCCTAATAATGGGGCTATCTTCCACCAAAATAATTTCACCCTCTTCCAACAGGTTATCATTCCATTCACTTTCTTTACGAGCTAATTGAATGGCTGCATTAACTTTAATCTCATTATCTTGGTCATTTAAAAGCAAAGGAATAGAGGGAGTGTTAGAGATCATATTACCATTCAAATCTAACAAATATTTATTAGTCAAATAAGGACATATGGAATCAATAACAGTATTATTTTGGATAGCAATGTTAGAAAAGGTAGGTTCCACCATAATCTCATAATAAGCATATGAAATAAAAGAGGTGTTAGCATTAACTCCCTGATCATGATTCTAAAAAGTAATGTTAACATTTGGTTAAAAACAGCACCCGACATAGGCTCCTCAATAATTTGAGAAGGTTTAGAGATATTGTCCTCTAAGTTAATACCATCATGAGTGAAATTGGTCTCCACCCCCTGCATTTGTTTGGATGAATCATTCTCTTTACAAAGACAGGGATGTTTCCAAAAGCAATTATTAATACCATGACCATGCATCTTGTAATAAGAACAAAAGATAGGTAAATTTTGAAATTCCACTTTTTGGAAATAACCTTTCAACTCCGACCCAATCCATATTTCATTAGGATGTTTCTTAGAAACATCTAATTCAACCAAAACACGAGCTACAGAAGTCCATGAAATAGAAGTAGTGTCTTGATCTATTTGTCATAGCCTTCCAAAAATTGAAGCCAAACCAAATAAAATTTGAGTATTAAAGAAACGAAGTCTCAAATTAGGGAAGGAAATCCACACAGGTTAAATAGGAGATTCTTCCCTAACATCAAAATATAGAATCCATTTGAGAAAACTCATATGACAATCTTAATATGATATTCTAGAAAATATACGGTTGTTATCAAGATCATTTGATAGTTGGATATCAACATGCCTTTGATCCAATAAGCCAATATGAAATGATCTAAAAAGTTTTAGGTTAAGAAAAAATTTATGTATAATGTCAAGATTTGGCCACCTTAAGATAAATTTACCCACCAGTGTTAAGGCATAACGATCAACCAACTTTCAACAACGAAATCCTCAAAAAACAAGTCCGAAAACCCTTATAAAAGGAATGAACTAAAAGTAACTTAGATGAATATGATGAAGAACCAGCCAGCATGTCTTTTAAAGAGCGAGATTTCCATTGGATAAGAGAAATAGTTGACGGGTGAGATGACGAGAGAGTCGTCATCTTCCATAGAAAAAAAATAAAAAACAACCTTAAAACAAGTGACAAAATGATAACAAAAAAAGGGAAACTAAGGAAATAAATGAAAATAAAAAATAATTCCAAGCCAGAAGGTTAAAACTAAAATTATGAAAGAGGAAAACCTAGATCACATGGGAGTTGCCTCAGGAGCCAGAGCAAAGAGACGTTACGACGGTATATGATAATTATTCCATTATTCGTCCATCGAGGAAATTTTTCACACTAGGTTTTAATTCTACATGAGCACTGCATAAATTAAATGAAGATCTAGAGATATTAAACATGACAATTTGGAATTTTGAGCATAAGAGACTACATTAAAAATTAGTTAAGTTTTTGCAGTATTAGTACAAAATTATGAGTTTTTTGGTCGTAGAATGAAAAAAAAACAATATAATTTTCATTACTTGCTTAAGAAAGAAAGAATAAGCATAAAAGAGTTAATAATGAATTAACCCCAATAGTTTCTGCCAATGAGCCTTTCCCAAAGTGGATATTTTCTTACAACAACACACTCCGTGCTCCTTTCTTCTCTAAATGCTTGATTACTAACGAAAATGTTAGCAAGACACTCTAAAATATATACGTTACTCTCATTTGGTTGCTCCTCTAAGAAAATTATTTAATTTTCCATCATTCTTTCACACAAAAATAAAAAAAATTATGTATACTATTTACAAAAATGGCTCAGGTGCCATGATGATTGAAAAGGCGATGCTGCAACGTTACAATATGAAGTTGCACCTCGACACTAATAAATGGTCTCTATTGTGATGTTGGGCTAACCAAACATAGATGTTGGCTGAACTAATATGAATTTTGGCTGAATTGGCATGATGCTTCTTTTCATCGAAGTGGTGCTGCGAAATTTTGGCACTATGGCGCTTCTATGGTCAGCACTCTAACATTGAATTATTGTGCAATTTTCTTAATACTGCAGCACTATAATGTTTATTTATGGTGTTGTTACGTTGTCCTGATTTGGCTACAGGGCATTAAGTACATTCTAATGCTAATAGTTCTGATGTTGTGATGATGGTTCAATACTTGTGACTTTTTCTATATTTTTTTAAACATTTCTAAAAAAATCAACTAAAAACAAACATATTCATTAGAACTTTACTTATTAAAATACTATTTAATTTTTACTTAACATATTAAAATACTATATAATTTTCACTTATCAAATTCCCCCCAGTTTACGCTCTTACTTGTTCTCAAGAAACTATGTTTACCCCTTTAAATAACTTCATTAATTTTAAATGAAAATTTTGTAATTTAAAATTAACAGAAATATAAGATAATACTCTATCATTTAGATGTAACTTGAAATGATCAAACTATAACAAATTTAATTTAACTAATAATGAACAATCATCCCATTGAATTACCTATTTAATGTCCAAATTAAATTCATCTACTACAAGTGTAAGTGTAATACTGACTTATTGGTTTAGATTGAATAAATTATCATTTAGGAACTAATTGTACATTAGTTAAGTTTGAAGTTCAATTAAAAACCATCATACGTGATAGCTCACTTACACTCCCCCTTTTTTTTAAAATTGAGTACTAGAATTTTTTAAGAATTCAGTTTCCTTAGATATATTTTTGTATTACAATTTTATCTTTTTCTTTTTTTGAACATGAGTTATAAATAATGATTATGAATATCTGATTTGAATTTATCCCTTCAAAAGATCCTAGATTAAGATTATGTAAGGATTTTACATGCTAACTAAATCCATACTTGAGTTCATAATGAATTATGTAAATTAATCTATGTACTTCTTTTTTTTTTTTTAACTTCTTAATTCAATATTATAATCAATAATTAATGCTTAGGTGTTATAGCTTTTAAGTTTAAAATTGAAGTATTAACTTAGATAATTTTTTTTGGTTAATTGTGATGATTTTCAAAATTAAAATTATTGTTCTTTTTAAAAAGGACTCCAAAACATCCCGAAAAATGCTTCATTAAACTAAAAAAATATAGTTGTATTACTTTCTTTTGTGTCTATATATTGGGCAACCTGATGAGACATGTTGCCACCTATACTCTCCTCACAAAGTTCGTAACACCATCCATCTACTCCCTCCAATTTGTACCATGCTCACCTAAGGATTTAGGGGTCCATGCACTCAACCAACTACAACAAGGCTGACTGGTCAAATAGGGCTAAGTAGGTCCTCCTTCCTCCTCCTCTTCTTTCTTCTTAAAAGTCTCAATTTTTTTGCTTTATGAGAGAAAAAATTGTAGAGAGCTGCTTCTCATATGATCTGCCTAACACTTTTAAGGCGATACCAAATAAATAAGTAAGAGAGGGATGACTTAAGCCAGTAGAAATGTAAGCCCTAATGACATATATATAAAATAAGTAACTTCCCTACATCTATGGAGTGGCCCATTTAAATTAAATAATTTAAAATAACTCTTTCCTTAGTCACCACTCTAATGTTCTTACTTAACTAAAAAATAAGCGAAGTTAAAATTGTTACATCTTGGGCTCCCAAGTTTACGATTTTGATGATAAAAAATATTATTTATTACATCTTTGTTTCTCCTAGTATTTGTACTACATATTTGTTTGTGTGTTATCAAATATTTTAGGTATAACATACATTGTTTTTTGAAGATTTCGAGCTCAAGATAGGGTAAAATAGGTTATGTTGAAAGTGACAGTAATTTTTATTTATTTATTTTTAATTTCTTGAGTCAAGTCTTGTATGAGTTTATGCTATTTGGTGACTATGCACGCTATTGAGATAGTTGCTACTTAATTTTATATGTTTGATATTCTTGCAACTTGTATATTTTTAATGATTCCAAATATTATTGGTTTAATTATTATTTCTCCTAACATATTTTAAAAGAATTATTTTGCTCTTATGTGTACTAACATTTCAGGAAAATCATACTCTGGATTATTAAAGACTTCAAATCAAGATCAGTTTATAGTTTATTGTGATTGAATTCTATATTTTTTATTTTATTGAGTCCAAGAGAGTGTGATTGTAATTGAGTAACTGAGCACACACACACACAGAGGGAGAGTTTTAAGATATATTTAAATTGATTGTATTGTATGATATCACTTAGTACGGGATGACCTGATCAGTTATTTTTCCCTAATAAGCAATGCAATGAACATAAATGAAATTATTTTTTCTAAGTATGATTCATACGGGATGATCCCAGTTTCATAAAAGGATGAACATTTCGGGTTCATTCTTAAGAATTGATCATATAGGACAATCCCACCGTACAGGGGCGAACATCTCAATTCCGTTCACGTCTGAAAAAAAAAAAATTTCTAAGTCCTGATCGACAGGACAATCTCAGTTTTCATATAGGGACGAATGCCTCTATCTTGATCTCGCACGAAGATCGTACAGGATGATCTTAGTGTTTGTACAGGGACGTACGCCTCTATTTTGTTCTCGAATGAAGATCATATGAGATGATCCTAGGTTCATATCAGGACAAATGTTTGGATGAAATTATCTAAAAATTCATGAAGAAAGGATTAGATAAGATATCACTCACATCAATTTTAGTGAACCTTTTATACAAAAGACACACAAAATTATACAAAAAATTAATTTTTTTAATTTTGAACGTTCATGATCGTACAGTACGATCGTAAGTTCGTACGTACAAGTAGTTCAAATACTGTTTGTGTATGAATATGTTATGAATTTTTAAGGATAATTGAAATAGAGAGTGTAAGAGAGTGTTTGAGAGAGATTTCTTACTAGTGGAGTATGGAGAGTTCACAAGGTTACTCAAAGGTAAGGATCTCTGAGTGTGATTTGTGTTTTTTACTCTTCCTCTTATCTTTCTAGATTGATTGTGAGAAGATCTTAGGATAAGATCCCGTTCTTTGTTGACACTTGGGGAGTGTGAAAAGACAAAGGTTCTCTGCTGACACTTGGATTGTGTGAAAGGACAAAGGTTCTTTACCTACACTTGGAGAGTGTCAAAGGATGAAGGTTCACTGCCTACACTTGGAGTGTGTGAATAGCCGATAGTGCTCTGCCAACACTTGGAAGGTGTGAAAGGATGAAGGTTATATGCCTAAACTTGGAGAGTGTGAAATGATAAAGGTTCTCTTCCTACACTTGGAGAGTGCGAACAACTGACGGTACTCTGCCTACACTTGGAGGGTGTGAAAGGATGAAGGTTCTCTGCCTACACTTGGTGGGTGTGAAAGGATGACGATTCTCTGTCACACCTGTGATTGGTGGAAGAGAGTTTTATAAAGGCTTCTTCGCCTTGATGTGGGGTCAAAAGAAGAGACATATTTGGTAATAGTGCAATAACTAAAAAGGGAGTCTTCAGGGAGTAGATGTAGGTCGTGCTTGCTGAAACCACTATAAATCTTTGTGTTATTTAAATTTTGCATTGTATTTACTACAAGTTATTTTGTTATTGTTAAAAAGTTTTATTTTTAAAAAGCTTTAATGAACTTGCTTTAATCGGTTTCACTTTTAAAATGTAAGAAAATTTTTAAAAGTACCAATTCACCCCCCTCTTGGTTAGCCTTGGGACATTAGTTTAGCTATAACAACCTAATCAAGATTTAACAAGAATCAACAAGTGGTATCAGAGCTTTGTTTTAAAATGATAATTTTAGACTACTTTTTAAAAAATGAGCATGGCTATATTTGGAAACTAGAACACATCATTTTGCACTTAAGGACTCTAGGAGTTAGAGCTCACACTTTGACTTAGAAATCTTATTTTGACTAGACTGAAATAAATAAAGTTATTAGAGGGATTGAATAGTTATGTCATTTGCCTACGGTCTCTACTTTGAACTAAAATGCAAGGATCATCCAACGTGTTTTTAGAACCTCCATAATTCCTAAAGCTGGTGACCGTATTAATATTACTCCTCTTATGTCCACTATCACTTATCTTATCATGATTGGACAACCAATTAATGAAGCACAACTTATTATTGATTATATTCATGGGCTTTCTAAAATTAGACATATATCATATAAGAGGAAGAAGAACACTCCTTTAGGACACCTAGTGACCTATATCCTTGAGAAGAAGAACAGTATTGTTCATCCTGATCCTCAATCTGAATTGCCTATATAGTTCATTGATGCTTCATTTCGAGCAATTTTTGGGAGAGATGATACAAGTCAGGATTCTGAGGGAGAAGGGGGAGAACCTGCACCTGCACCTGCTCGTGAACCTGACTTTTAAGAGATGGTCTAGTACTTTAATAGACTAGAGAGTCATTTTGATCAGTGCTTTAATCAAATTTAGGCTCATCTAAATCAACAGGATGCACAATACCAATAAGACATGGTTGGATTCAAGATCAATTAGACTCGGTGAACACCAACATGATTTTGATTAATAGCTATTTTTTTATCTTCCACCAGCCACCTCCTCCAAACCAGGGCCACTTAGATATATAGATGTACTTCTTATGTATTATCTTTGCCAGTCTTTAGTCATGTAATGTGATGACTTATGTAGTTTTTTTGTGATTGTCCTTTGCTTTTGTTTTTATTTTTGATGTTATGTTATGGTTGTATTGATATCATCTGAGCATCAATGTATATCAACATTAATTTGATATCAATAAATATGTCTTGCTTTATATTGTTGATTTTGTTCTCTATTTGAAATGTTAGTTTACCTATATGATAATCCTGACTTAATTGATCTAAAAAGGTACTATAATATGATCAGCAATATAAAAATTAATTTCATTAAAAATTCTAATTTTTCAAAAATATAAGTTAATTTATAACTCGATTAAGTTAAGGCTATTAATCTCATGTTCCTTTTAGACATACACAACTTTAATATTATTATTGCAATTTTGATGTCTTATCATTCTTTTATTTCTCTTTTTAATATAATTATCTTTGTACTTAGAGAAGTTTTAGTTTTTAGATTATTAATTTTGGAAAGATCAATTAAAAATAGAGAAACATACAAGCATACAAAAATCAAAAGAATGCACAATGATTCACAAATTAAAAAGAGGCACAAAATTAGCTCAAATACAAAAAGATGCAAAATGTGTGTCACAAATATTGAAAAGATGCGCAATGTCATCAAACAAGTGTATTGATAATGTTCTTTCATCTATCTTTTAATCTTCAAATTCAAATCAATCTAATGTTTAATTATATTTTGTATTGAAACTGAGTTAAATTAATCTTTATTTCAAAACCATTGCAATAATTTTTCTTATCTAATTGTCTACAATAATTCATGACCTTGATATATTTATCTTATCTATGTTATATTTTAATTTAAATATTATGAATCTTTATTTTTCACTAATGAATATTAATCTTATTATTGCAATTATAAATCAATCTATTTTAAGATCAATTATCAAAGGTTTCTCATATGACTTCTTACATTTCTTTTATTTTTCTTCTTCTCTTTTTGTTGTTGTCAAAAAGGGGGAGAAATATTATTTTGCATTTAATTGTTTTTTGTTGGCATTTAATTGTTTCTTATCTTGTCTTTTTCTTTGTTTCTCATTATTTTTCTCACTTTATGTGTTTTTAAAATTAAAAAAAAAATTAAAAATTGATTTGTTTTTAATAAAATTTCTCTTATATTCACATGCTTATTAATTTAGGGAGAGTTAAGGAGAAATTTAGGATTTTCAATTTTATATAAAAAATAATTATTTTGCCATCATAAAAAAGGAGGAGATTGTTGAGATAGTTGCTACTTAGTTTTGCATGTTTGATATTCTTGTAACTTGTATGTTTTTTATGATTCCAAATATTATTAGTTTGATTATTATTTCTCCTAACACATTTTAGAAGAATTATTTTGCTCTAGTGTGTACTAACATTTCAATTAAATTATACTCTGGATTGTTAAAGACTTCAAATCAAGATAAATTTAGAGTTTATTATTATTGAAGTCTATATTTTTCATTTTATTGAGTCTGAGAGAGTATGATTGTAATTAAGTAACTGAGAACACACACATCGAGGGAGAGTTTTAAAATTCATAATTTTAAACTGATTGTACTATACGATATCACTTTGTACAGAATGATCTAATCAGTTTTTTTCTCTAACGAGCAATGGAAGGAACAAAAAAATTTTCTAAGTCCTGATCATATGGGATGATCTCAATTTTCATACAGGGATGAACATCTCTATTTTGATCTCACATAAAGATCATACGGGATGATCTTAGTGATCGTATACGGATGAATGCCTCTATCGTTTTCTTGAATGAAGATCGTATGAGATGATCCCAAGTTTATACAAGGACAAATGTCTCGGGTCTGCTCTCGCTCATTTTGTCCTGACATTTCATACAACAAAACTTGGAAATTTTTCTATTCATCCTTGATGAACTTTATTCATACTAAATGATGATCATGTATGAAATAATTTTGTACTGATTCACAACATATTCGTACACAACTGTATTTGAATTATTTGTACGTACGAACATAAAATCATACTGTACAATCATGAACGTTCAAAATTAAAAAATTCAGTTTTCTGGATGGTTTTTTATGTCTTTTTGTATAAAAGGTCCACTAAAACTGATGTGAGAGATATCTTATCTAATCTTGTCTTCGTGATTTTTTAAGGGCAATTGTAAGAGAGAGTGCGAGAGAGTGTTTGAAAGAGATTTCATACTAGTGGAGTATGAAGGGTTCCCAAGGTTACTAAAAGGTAAGGATCTTTATGTGTCATTTATATTTTTCACTCTTCCTCTTATCTTTCTAGGTTTATCATGAAAATATCCTCGAATAAGATCCAGTTCTGTCGACACTTGGGGAGTGTGAAAGGATAAATGTTCTCTGCTGATTCTTGGAGGGTGTGAAAGGAGAATAATTCTCTGCATACACTTGGTGAGTGTGAAAGGATGAAGGTTCTCTACCTACACTTAGAGAGTGTGAACAGTTGACGGTATTCTGCCTACATTTGGAGGGTGTGAAAGGATAAAGGTTCTCGGCCTACACTTGGAAAGTGTGAAAGGATGAAGCTTCTCTGCCTACTCTTGGAGAGTGTGAACAGTCGAAGGTACTCTGCCTACACTTGGAGGGTGTGAAATGATGAAGGTTAACTGCCTACACTTGGAAGGTGTGAAAGAATGGCGGTTCTATGTCGCACCGGGGATTGGTGGAAGAGAGTTATGTAAAGGCTTCTCCGCTTTACTGTGGGGAAAAAAGAAGAGACATTTTTTTGGCAATAGTTCAATAACTCAAGAGGAAATCTTCAGGGAGTGGATGTAGGTCGTGCTTAACCGAACCACTATAAATCTTTGTGTTATTTAAATTTTGCATTTTATTTATTGCATGTTATTTTTTCATGGTAGAAAAGTTTTATTTTAAAAAACTTTAATTAAATTTATTTAATCAATTTCACTTTTAAAATCCAAGAGAATTTTTAAAAGTACCAATTCACCCCCCCCCCCCCCCCCGCCTTTTGGTTAGCCTTAGGATAATAGCTTAGGTTTAACAACCTAATCAAGATTCAACAAGAATCAACACACACACACACACAAAAGGAAAAAAAAATAATTTTAAATATTTTAATTATTCTATAAAATATGGATCATACTATATGATTTGGTATTACAAAAATTAATTAAAATATTTAATTTTTTTAAAGAAAATATTTTTGAAATATAACTAATCATACAGTATAAACACCACATCTTACTAGATGATTTGTTATAATTAGAAACCCCACTGTTCCTTAATTTAAGCAAAATTTTGAATTTAAAATATTATTTTTTATACTGTATGAATCCAATCATACTGTATAATGTTTAAAATATTTCCTAATTTGATATTATGTTTAATCAATTTAATCATCTTAATTTTGATATTTTGATCGCGTTGTATGAACTAGATAGTACTATATAATCAATAGAGACAATTTTGATCGTCCCATGATTCATCCTGAACAAACTATATTTTGGTTGAACTAATCAGGCTACACAATCGATCATTCATACTAGTGATCATACATTAACATGCAATACGAACTATTCATACTGATGATTATACGTTATAATAAGTAAAATTTTACAAATCATATTGGACGATCATGTGAACGTACTACAGAATCTTTGATGGTTAAATTAATTTTTTTTTTGTTTTTTGAAGCCCTTTATTTAAGCTTTCTCCCAAGACATTGTAAGTGTCTTTGTCATGCATTGAGTCTCCATTCTTTTAGACAAAAGTTGAAGAGAGACTCTTGGAAGGGAGAGAGGAAAGAGTGGAGTTTGAGAGGGCAAAGATTCTTATGATTTTCAAGGTAGTGTTGAGGGAGTTTCACATAGTTGCTCTAGCATGATTGCATCTTAGTACAATCATATTCAAAGTTTATCTTGAGGGAAGTTTTGGGAAGAATAAGATCTCTTTAGTGTTAAAGGATCGGCTACTCCGTCGCACCAGGGATGATGAAATTCATTAAAGTTTCTTTATCTCACCAGGAGGGTGAAAAGGAGTCCAAATTTTATACCTTACTAGGAGGGTGAAAAAGATTTAAGGTTCTCTAGCAATGTAAGGAGCTACGATCCTCTGGCACACCAGGTTGGTGGAAAAGAGTTTATAAGGGTTTTTCCGCTTAGCTGTGTGGGCTAAAGAAGATGCACTATAGTGATTGTGCAATACCTAGAGTGGGTGACTCCGGCAAAAAGACATAGGTCACGATTTGACCGAACCACTTTAAATCTAGTGGGCTCATTCTAATTTTTTACTTTATGCACTTTGTTTTTTCACAATATATTTTTGTATATAACTTCTTGGTTGAAAAGCTATGATTGAAATTATATTGTATTTCTTATACTATCATCATAATCTTTGTAACTTTTGATAAGTGTACTAGCTTCTACATTAGGTGATAGTATTGCATTGTATTAGATAGCCTTGGGCTAGTTGCTTAAGGTCTAACAACCTTCTCTACCTTTCAAGTGGTATTCAAGTAGGATTTGAAAAACATAGTTTTAGAAAAAAAAATAATCATTGACTAACTTTTGAAATCGTAATATTGTGGAAGGCTATTCGATCACATGACCACCTTTATTTGAAAATATTTCTTTTAATTTTTGAAAAATCTGTATGTCTACTTTCTTGTAATTAATTAATTATCGATGTGGCATGTGAATCAAACTAGTTATTTTATATCATTACGTGTTGTAGATGGAGTCAAAACTAATATTCCTTTTCATGAATGGAGTAGAATAAAACAAATCAATGCTTAATTGAATGCTAAATGCCAAAATTATTTTTTTAGTGCTTTTAATTCTAAAGATTGCATGAGAATCCTTATATATTCTACTAGCAAGAAAATTTGGGATAAACTATACATTACATATGAAGGTACTAGTGAAGTGAAGCAATTCAGGTTGAACATTTTACTGCATGACTTTGAACTTTTCAGCATGAAATCTTTTGAGACAATCTTAGACATGTATACTAGATTTACTCAGATAATAACATATATGCATGTCTTAGGTAGAGAGACTTTAAACTTTTTAAAGGATAAAAAATTCTATATTCTCTACTTGATAAATTTGATGACAAAGTTATGCTATATGTGAATCAAAATATTTGTAGGCTTATTGTATTGAAATTCTAATTGGCTCACTCATTTCCTATGAGCAAATTGTGAGGCAAAGACTTCTCGATGCAGGTGATGAGAAAGTTATAGAGCTAAAAGCAAAAGTCACATATGAAAATGGCATAGGAAATGATGAGAGTGAGGAGATAACTTTCCAATTTAAAAGTATGCTGAAGCACAAGCACAAGCATGAACAAAATTGGAGCAAAGGTAAATATGATAAATATGATAAGCTTGCATCTGACATTATTTTCTTTGGGTGTAGTAAACCTAGTCATTTTAAATATGATTGCCCTAGTCTTAAGAAACACCAAGTTAAGAAAAAGGGTAAGGATAAGCCAATTGCAATAAGGGGAAATGAGGATAAGTAAAAGATTTCATGGGTAGACTTAGCTTCTAAGTCATTCGAATAAAGACAAGATGATGAAGTAACCAACTTATGCTGAACAGTCAAGGGTTCAATTATTCATTCCAATTAGGTATAAGTTTGGTAAGGTTTTTTTGTGTGCATTGTTTATCTTTTTTGTATGATTTTTTTATCTATTTTTGGGTGTTTGATTTTTATTATATTTTAAGTATAATATCATGTTTTAGTTTCTTTATGTTTGTTGTTATTTTATTCTACATATATTTTTAATTTTATGTATTTTATCTCTTCTTTTTGATAATATCAAAGGGGGAGAATGTATTATGGTTGATTGTATTTGTGATTTAGTTTTTTAATTTTTTTGTAATTTAGTTTTAAAAATTTATTTATCTACAAAAAATTAAAAAAAAAATTTCACCTATTTTTTTAATATAATTATTTTAGTGAGGAGAAGTTTAGGAGAAAATATTTTTTTAATTTGAAAATTCAAACAATAATAACCTTATGTAATATTACGGTTCCCAATGTTAGCCATTTATCATTTTTTTTTTCAAAACTTTTCTAAAACTCTAGTTTTAAAATCTCGCCCTGATACCAATTAAGAGTTCGAGGAGGTTGTTAGACCTTAAGGAACTAGCTCGAACCTCTCTAATATGAAAGAAATACTATCACTTGATGCAAAAGCTAATACACATATCAAAACTTCTGAAGGTGGTGATGATAATATAAGCAATATAATGTAATATTAATTATAGATTTTTATTCAAGCAGTTATTACTGACAATTGAAGACACAAACTGCCAAGAAATTATTAATAACATAAATTGAGGATTATTTTTAGTGACACGCAGATCTTAGGCCTTTATTGCATCAATGGTCCAAATTAAATCACTTATTTACACATCGTACTGTGTGAACCTCTCTTTATATTGTATGATCCACATGTCAGTAACTATTAAAAAATTTAATCTGTTTAGTACAAAATTATTGTCATTCATATTGTATGACACCTCCCTTCGAACTGTACGATACCTCCCTTTATACTATTTGATACTTGTGTTAAAATGGATTGAGGTAAATTTAATTCGATCATTTTGATCACAATTAAAGTTTATATTGTGTGAATAGATATTCGTACTGTACGATGCTTTTTGTCAAATGTCATACCAAGGACTATTCGGAACAAATGAAATTTCTTAAGATCATCAAGTATGATATTGTTCATAGTGTCTAATTCTACCACTTTTTTTGATAGGTCGTACAGATGAATTAACTCCATTTTGTATTGTATGTACCTCGATCATGCTATATGAATGGCCAAAATTCTATAAATTGCAGGGTTAGACTGGTTCAATTCATTCAAACTTCATTCACATTTCTACTTTCTAATCCTTCCTACTTAATGGGCGGTGGAACTAAACGTGGAAGAATAACTTAGGGGAGCTCCTCCTCCTTTTGTTTTTTTGGCGATTGATTTCTCTTTGCTCGGGATGAAGATGCATATCATAAATATAAAGATGCAAAAATCTCCCCTCACAAATGTTAAACCAACCATTCTATTTTCATTCACATTTTTCTAACTTTTCATTTCAATTGTAAACTTTTGTATAAATTTTTTAGCAAATCATAGGATGAATCTACCATGATCTCCTTTGTTTTGTTGTTAAAATGTATATATTACTAAATCTAATTTAGAAGAATAAATAGGTCGCTCTACTGAAGGACCTCACCTTCAATCACTAATTTCCCATGAGTTTGATTGTACTATTATTAACTTAACTACTAGAAATGTGCCTTCAAATTAACACCTACCCCTCCTAAACAGAAGCAAGAATTATTTTCCATCATAGAAAAGAGAGAAATTAGTACAATTCGGGCTCTCAAGTTTAAGATTTTAATGATAACAAATATTACTGATTACCTCTTTATTTTTTCTAGTATTTATAGTGCATATCTATTTGTGTGTTGACTAATATTTTAGGTACAATATACATGATTCTTTGAAGATTGAAGGTTCAAGAATGGGTAGAATAGATTATCTTAAAAAAGTTTGCAATTTTGATCTATTTATTTTTAACTTCTTGAGTGACGTTCTGTAAGGGTGTCTGTTAGCCTTGTGACCGTGCATACACAAATAAGGGAAGAAAAAATAATTTTAAATAATTTTTTTTTTGTATATCAAACTATACGATATGGAATGTACTGAATGATCTAGTTTTATAGAAATTAATTAAAACATTTATTTTTTTTTTGAAAAAAATATTTTTGAAATATAACTAACCATATAATACAAATACCACATTGTATTGGATGATCTGTTATAATTAAAAACCCCAGTACTCATTTAATCAGGCAAAAAATATAATTTAAAAAGTTGTCTATTCCTACTATATGAACCCAATCGCATTATACAATGTTTAAAATGTTGTCTAATTTAATCATGCGATTAATCAATCAAATCAACTTAATTTTGATATTTTTATCATTTTGTATGAACCATATCATACTATAAGAACTGGTTCATACTATACAATCAACATAGACGATTTTGGTCTTCTTATGATATGTCTTGTATGAACTGCATTTTGGTTGCACTTATTATATTTTATGATCGATCATTTATACTAATGTTTGTATATGACTAATAGGTAAATTGAACTATTTGTATTGATGATCCTATAATAATAACAGGTCAAATTTTGCACATCATACTGGACTATCCTGTAATTGTAATGTATGATATTTGACGGCTAAATTGAATTTTTAAGGTTTTTTCAAGCCCTATATTTATGCTTTTTTCGAATACATTATAAGTGTCTTTGGCATGCATTGAGTCTCTATTCTTCTGGATAAAACTTTAAGGGAGAGCCTTGAAAAGGATAGAGGAAAGGGTGGAGTTTAAGAGGGAGAAGATCATTATGGGTTTGAAGGGAGTGAGGAGGGGGTTTCACACGATTGCTCCGATATGCTTGGATCTTAGTATCATCGTATTAATGATTTATCTTGATAGATATTTTGGAAAGAAGAAGATCTCTTTAGTGTCAAAGGACCTAGCTACTCCACCACTCTGGGGAAGGTGAAAATGATTTGAGATTCTCTACCTCACCAAGAGGGTGGAAAAGAGTACAGGTTCTCTACCTCATAAGGAGGGTGAAAAGGAGTCAAGGTTCTTTGTCTGTGGAAGGAGCTACAGACCTCTGTTGCACCTGGTTGGTGAAAGAAAGTTTCTAAGGGCTTCTCTGCCTAGATCTGGTGGATAAAGGAGAGACACTATAGTGATAGTGCAATACCCTGAGTGGGTGACTTCATGGAGTGGACATAGATCATAATTTGACTGAATCAAAATAAATCTACAATACTAATTATAATTTTTACTTTTTGCACTTTATTTTTCTTTATTATATTTATGGATATAATTGCTTGGTTGAAAATTTGTGATTGATATTAAATTATATTAATTATTCTATCATCATTATTTTTATAACTTTTGATAAGTGTACTAGCTCCTACATCAAGTGATATTATTTCTTCCATATTAGAGAACCTGGAACTAGTTCCTTACGGTCTGAAAACCTCCTTAAACTTTCAAAAATATTGTCAAGCCTTTGATAACTAGTTCAAATATATTGAAGGAAAATTTATTACCTTCCTTTCTTTCTATTTCCATATAACCCCTCTTAGGTTCATAAAGCACTCTCAATAACTCCTAAGGATTGATAGGTGAATTGAAAAAAGAAAAAGTATTTGTTAAACTCAATAACCCTAGGTTTATAAATGCAAATTATGATCTAGGGATCAAAATGAACTGACTTTCTTCTCACAAATAACTTTTTATTTTGTGCTTCTTTAGTATTGACAAAAAATTCTTTTACTATTTTAATAACATAAGCATTAGGCTCCTTACACAATGTTTCTCAACTCCCGAACACTATAATTTGCATCACAACTCTACCATGATTTTGAAAACCCTCTTTGATATTAATTTTTTACTTATAAATAGTTGTAGATATCTTTGTTATGCTTCAATAGTTATGAAGCCCCCTAGATAAATGAGGAAGCTGCTCTCTTCTAACTAGCGTGAACCTAGGAGCTTTTTAGAAAATTTTTGAGGAGATGAAACCAGGAACTGTTGCAATGACAAAACATAATAACAATAAAGCTTAGTTAAATGAGAGACATAATAAGAATTGTGGCATTGTGAAGAGTAATGTTGAATCACTGATAAATAACAGGTCAAACTGATAGGAAGTGGTAGTGTGATTAGATATGTGGCACTGCAATACAATTAAGGAAAAATAAAGCACAAGCTTTTTAGCTGAATGACCACCAGGACATTTGACACATAATGTGCACTATGGCATTGGAAAATCACTATCATTGTGATATTATAACCACTAATTATGGTGTTGATCTATGGATATAACTCTAAGGATAATGCCGTGGAGCAGAGGATAGTGCTGAGGACAATGATATGACATTAGTGAAAGTGTTGCAACTCTCAATAAAGATTCATAAAAAATGTGCGTACTTTAGTAGTGTTAAATATAATAT
Source organism: Dendrobium catenatum (assembly GCF_001605985.2). Taxonomy (NCBI): domain Eukaryota; kingdom Viridiplantae; phylum Streptophyta; class Magnoliopsida; order Asparagales; family Orchidaceae; genus Dendrobium; species Dendrobium catenatum. The sequence continues at coordinate 539,993 of NW_021319110.1, read as the reverse complement.
CTTATCAATGTAGAAATAAAGGATTTGACACTGAGATTCTACATAAATCAATGCTAAAGCATTCTATAAAAAGAAATAGGGTTATGACGCTTGAATGCATAGAGCTACAACTTTTTATTACCTTGATAATCCTAATACTTCAAAAGCAAATGTTGTGGTCTTGGCTAAAAATTTACAAATTTTGAGAATACTCAAAAACATAAGTTATAATAATTTATGTAACAAACATACTTGATAATTCACAAATAACCCAAACATGACAATTTTTACAATTATTAAAAAAAAAACATAAATAAACAAAAACTTCAATTACAAAACTAAGACTTAAAATCAACAGAATTGGGTTGCCTCATAAGCAGCGCTAAGTTTATAGTTTTTAGCCAAACTTGCCTAGATATTTCATTTTTGGCTGGGTGGCGTCGCTACTACTAAAATTCTCCAAGCTATGATGTTTCCCTTTTTCCTTTTGATTAACTATAGTAGCACTTGGTAAGGAGCTATGGGGCATACTGCTAAAAGATATTGTAAGCTATCATAATTGCTTTTCAAAATTCTTAGTGGAAAAATACTGACTCTATAATTAATTTTGTATTTTAATCACTATGTCCTCCAAAGGTGACTTCCTATCTATGAACTGATTATTTTGATGAAAGCTTTGGAGATAAGAAGGTCTAGTATTTCCTAAAGGTAGTTGAGGATTATACCAATTTCCTAATGGATTTGATTTATTTGCATTCCATTGAATTTTTCCATTATTATTATTTAATATGAAATTAGGGTTAATTCCCCATCTTGGGCTTTATGTATTAGAACACGGATTATTTTATCTTCCAATTAAATTCACATTCTCAATCTGTTAACCTTTAGACACACTAGCATAGTTCAAATCATACTCCTCCAAATGCATATGTGATCCTGAACACGGACTAACTACAAAATTATCTAGCTTTATAGACATTATTACTACCTGAGCTATGAAAATTGACAAAACATCCAACTCATATACACTTGCTACTCTCTTAGGATTGATCCAATCATAAGGAAACTAGAAATTATTTAGTGACATATCCTCTTTCAATGCATAAGGCTTTTAAATAGGTTTTAACATCAAAGAACCTCTACTTACCGAATATATTATTAACATCCTATAAGCCTATTGTAAAATGTCTGAATCATTAACCAATAAGGTAAAATCTGATAAGGGAACTTTTTAAGCATCTCTTTAAATTATTTTCTACTCATATATTGACTCTCCGTCGAAATGGAAAAAGAAAGTAATATCATTCCTAACCTTAGTTATTTTAGAAGGTGAAAATACTTTGCTAAGAACCTATGTGCTAACTCATTCCATGTGACTATGGAGCCCAAGGGAAAATAAGTTTATTATATATTAGCTTTATCTCTTAAAGAAAATAAAAATAAAAGAAGTTAAATAACATCATTATTGATTCCATTATTCTTGAATGTTGCATAGATTTCTATGAAACTATTAAAGTATAAGTTAGGATCCTCAACAGAAGTTCCCCAAAACTAAAAATTCTATAACATTTGAGTTATAGTGAGCTTCAAGTCAAAGTTATTGGCTTTGATAGTAGGTCAGTTGATACTTAGACGTATTTCATCTACTAAAGGAAAGCATACTACCTAAGAGGTCTAAGGTGGTCCTAGTCTTGATTTGGTTCAGCTATTCCTAATAATAAAATCTTTTTGGCTTTCCTAATTTTATAAGAGTCTTTTCTATTTCTAGGTTAAACAATAAAGGCTCCTTATTAGCTCTACTATACATATAATAAACACTAAAGAAAAATGTAAATGTAATAACCAAATTAATATAAATATTTCAAGATGTAAATAGTCACAAAATCATATATTCACTAAAGAATAATGATAATAAAATAAAATATAAGTAGGATTAAATATGCAAATTTTTAAAACAACATAGAAATAATTATAAGAACACATGTTACTTTCCTGGAAATGGTGCCAAAAATTTGTGGGTTGTTTACATTGGAAAATGCTTAGGTTTATTCAAAGGTAAATGCCCAGTATAAATACAAGTATAAATGTTAATCAAGTATTTAAGGCTGATAGTTTGAGTAGGTTGTTAAACCTAAAGGAACCAGCCTGAGGCTAATAAAGATAGGGCTAAATTTGTTATTTAAAATTTTAAACAAAAAAGAAAGCACCTTAATTCCCTAAATGTAGAAGCAAATTAAAATTACAATACCATAAATTTAATGTTTATCAATCACAAAGTAAACCACATAAATTAAAAATGCGAAATAATTAAAATAAAGTACACAAAAATTTATAGTGGTTCAGTCCCACCTGACTTATGTCAACTCCCATGAAACCTCCTTTTCAAGTATTACAATAAAAGTAGTGCCTCTTTTGCCCCCATAGCAAGGTAGTGAAGCCCTTATAAATGTTTTTCATGAACCTTGAGAAGATAGAGAACCTAGAATCCTTTTTCACCCTCCTGGTGAAGGCAGAGAACTTATAATCTTTTTTCACATTCCTAGAGAAGGTAGAGAACTTGTAATCCTTTTTTTCTCTCCTAGAGAAGGAAGAGAACTAGGGACTGTTACTATAGAATGTCTTCCTGGAGCCTCCAAAGGATTAAGTTAGAAGCTTGAAGAAGATGAGGAGGAGCCTTTCTTGGAGTAACCTTGTGAGTCCTTCAAAAAAACTCCCTTACAAGAATCTCTCCCTCTTTTCACTCTCCCAAAGCTCTCCTATCCACCTCTTTTCTCCCTCACAAAAACACTTAGCAGCCAAAAGTCCCTCAATTAAGACAATATGAGAGTTTAAAAAGTGAGTCTCCAAAAAAGCTCTAAATTTCAATCTCGCACTTCCAATCATCCACTATGATCCAAGATTGTACTATATGAATAGTTCAAAATGTCATTTTAATCCAATACAAATTACAACCAGCTATATGATCATTTCAAATATTTTTATTGATCATCCCATATAATTGGGAAATTTATAATGTATGATTAGTACAAATACATAGCTAATTATCTAGTATGAGGGGAGGCATTTAATTATCATCCCATGCTCGAATCAGGTCATATAGTACGATCATCTCCAATCATCCTATATGATTAGTACAAACACATAAATTATAATATAGTATGAGGTGTGACGTTAGATTATCATCATATACATAAAGAATTAGGTCGTATAGTATGATCCTCTTTGATTGTCTTATATGATCTAATTAAATAATTTAACCATAATTAACACCTAATCACAGGATCAATTTAGGCATGATTATCATATATTATATAATATGATGCATATCCTATATATAATTAGAACAAAACTTTAATTATATAATTATACAAAAATTATGATGTGCAGCTTTGTTGATGATTATAGTAGATCAGCCTATATGACATGGAATAAAAAGTACGGTTAGTTTAATAACTATTTTTGGAAAACCCACAAAGGAGCCTACACGTTAATTAAGAAAAGGATTACAAAGTCCTAAAAAGGACCTCAAGCTTAGTAATGTTCAAAAGAGCTACAAAAAAAAGCAGAAAAAAACCTAAGATCTCAAGTTCCCTACTACGCAAAAGTACAAAGTAACCTAGGTACAATCTACGATGCAAAGGGAAAGAGAGTTTGGAAAGAGAGAAGTTTCACATTTCAAGGAAGGATTTGGAAAGAGAGTTTGAAGATTTTGGGTGCTAAGATTGGAGATGGTAGAAGGTGGCTGATCATCTATGGATGACCAAAACACCAAATCTAGTTTATCTACCGTGAGTCCAATTATAATGGATTCAAAAGGTAGATTCTCCTTCAAACGCATCTCCCCTCACAATCTTCGGGTTTTAGAATCTCCTCTTATTATCAAAGAGGGAGGCTTGTTGGCTAAACATAAGCTTTTGACGGATTCAAGTAAAGGGAAAGAGGTAATTTCGTTTTCTAACAAGTCACCTAAATTTCCTTTATCAATTTTTTTTCTGGAGCAAATGACAAGGAAGCTTCTTCTTCAAGGAGCAATTTTGTTGATATTTTGGAGAATGACAAGGATATTGGCAAGGCTAATGTCAACATCAATAATCCAATTATTTCTTCAAATTTTGATAATTCTAATTTGTGGATAAAAAAACCATACATTAAAATTAATTTGAATAAAAATCATGATGAGATTGAAGATACAAATGTTGTTAAACTGGATAAGGATAAAGAAAAATCCAATATTCAACTTTTGAGTAAATCTTTGGTTGTTAAAATTCTTGGGAAAAATTTACCTTTCTCAAAATGTTCTATTAAATTAAGAAAGCAATGGAAGAAACATGGATAATTTCACTTAACCTTGCTTAGCCTAAATTGGCTACTATGTTCCTTTCAGTCTCATGATGCCATGGAAGAAGTTCTTAATGGAGCTCCATGGTTTGTAGGTGGTTTTGCAGTTGGGTTAGACAAATGGTCTCCTAACTTCTCTCCTAACTCCTTGGAAGGTGTTTTGTCTCCGATTTGGGTTCATCTTCCTCACTTACCCCTACACTTCTGGGATGAGTCGAATATCACTAGAATTGTCTCTAGAATTGGGACCCCGTTACTGTTGGATGGTCACATGTTTAGGTGGCGAAGAAGAGAAATAGCTAGAGCCTGCATTCGAGTTAATTTGAACTCCAAACTCCCTTCTAGAATATGGGTTGAAGGGTTGCATGGTAGATTTTTTCAAAAGTTTGATTACAAAAATCTATCATCACTTTGTTTCAAATGTGGGAGAATAGGGCATATTTATTTAGTTTGTCCTAATGTTGAAGAAATCCCTTCCATCTCAAATCATACTAATAATCTTTATGGTCCGTGGATGCAAGTGAAATTCAAAAGCAAGAAGAAATCTCTGAGAAATCATTTTAATTCAAAGATTTTTTCAGCAGCAGAAAAATATGGAATGTTGTGTAGGAGTGAAGAAGTTGTTCTTGCTGAACAAGAAGAAAGTATTCAACCATTGGCAGATGGAAACAAGCTTAAATTGATGTCCGATCCAGTGAAAGTTGCAGGTTTCAAATGCCAAATTGAAGAAGCTGCTGGAATCAAGGAAGGAGATGAAGTGGCAGTTAACCAGAAAGTGAAATTGAATATGGCCCAGCTTGTTTCTCGAGATTTAGTTATTGAATCAAATTTGTTTAATTCTTTGGCTGATGTGGATAATATGGTTGTTGGTATGTTAGGAGAGCCTGGTGAGATTGAAACCGATATTGCTAAAAACTTGGACATTGAAAATTCAAATTTTGAAAGTTCAGAAAATTAGATAGAAGCTAAATTTTTAGTAACAATAAATGCTGTTCAAAATTCAAAGGATATTTTGATTAATCCAAAGGTTGTAGAGATTCAAGATCCTACTTTCTCTCCAACAAACATAGCTCTCAAATTTGAAATTCCACAAGCTATGGAGGCTGAAAAGAAGGAGGAACAAATTTCGGCTTTGACTCCTACAAAAGGCTACCTAATCAACTCAAGTTGCTGAATTATTGGGAGCTTTCAAACCAGATTTTGAATTCAAACATTCATTTGTAATAGAATCTGTTTTTGTAACTCCTTCAACAGCTTTTGCGGCTGCATCTAGTGTGAACGGTAATCCCACTACTACTACAATCCCTTATTTAAAAAATAGCTTTGACATATTAAGGGATACTTCTCCTACATCAGCAATTAGTTTGAATTTAAAAAAAAATATTCTTAAGAAAGATAAATTATTTTTTCCAAGAAGAGTGATTCCCATGGATCAATGCACATTTTATTCAAAGAACTTAAAGCATTGGGTCCGGTGAAAGAACTACCTAAAAAGAAGATGGCTGATCATAAAGAGAAGAATGGTATGAAAGGTTCCTCTTCCCTTTTATCTCACTAACATGCAAGAGGTTTCTACCGTGGATAACAACATAACAAAGAGATACTTGAAGATGGAGCAAATGGTCATAAAGTTTGGCATATTAATACCATTGATTTCTGACGTTAGAAGTTGGAAAAAGCTTTTGGAATATCTTTCAATGATATTCTTAAGTGATTTTTGGGAATCATTATTGAATTGTAATTTTCTTTTTAGCTTTAGTTTCCTTTTTTTTCTTTTAGTTTGTTATTTTAAACATTGTCTAAATGATTATGGGATCTTTACTAATTCTTATTTTATAACTGGATGGGAACTCTGGGATACTAATCAACCCTCGAGTTGTCTTAAACTTTGGTATCCCTCACATCTCAACAGTTTCAAAATAGGAGATAGTGGATTTTATTTCATTTATAATAAGTTAAATTTAACAAATTTAGTTTCAATAAGGTCCCTTTTTCTTGTTGAAAAAGGAATCACTAGCTTCTTTTACCTAGTTTGTATTAGGTTGTCAACTATTTTATTTTAAATGCTATTTATGCATTTCTTCAAAAAAAAAAAAAAAAAAAAATCTACGGTGCATATGAACTAGCACTCAAAAAAGGGATAAAAATAACCAAAAAATAGCTATCAGCTCCACCTTCCCATCCAAAGCGCCATCACTTCAACAACCTATATGAAAGAAATCCTATAAAAATAGGTGTTAAGCAGTATGGAAATTACATAAAGGAAACCAAAAAATGAATAGGTGATAATCCGATAAATTAACCACAAAATAATTAGGATAACTAAAAGAGAAGGTATTAAGTGTCCAAATAGCAACATTGTAATAATTGCAACCTCACCCATAAAGAGATAAATAATAACCATCCAACTACCAGAGAACTAGCTGAGCAAATAATCCCCCATTTCTAGTGAGAGAAAACTCCTCATTTCTAGGGAGAGAAAACCCTCATTATCTTAATTTCCACTATTCCCGGTAATGGTGGGAGTTGATGAATGACGTTCGTCGACGATCCTTCCTTCGCCCACATCTAGTTCTCATCACAATTTATTAGGTGGATAAGCTTTGATCATTAAAGAAGTCTCTGATCATCCAGTTTTGTCTTCTATTCTTTTTTCAAATGATGTTATGGAAAGGATAAAAGCCTTATGTTTATAGAGGATTTCAGTCCAGTTATCCATCACGATTATAAGATCTCGAATAATGATCTTGAAGCATCTTCCTCATATGGTCCTAAATTGTTTGTTAATAGATTTTTTAAATTTCTTAATAATAAAGGTAAAATCCTAGATTCATTTGCACAAGTTATTCATAGCTCTTCTATAGAATTTCCTAATGTGGAAGGTATGGATTCTATGAATATTATCATGAACAAATCTCTGTTGAGAGTAGCAACCTCAAAGAATAGTATTGAGCCTCTCAATGTTGATGTGCATCCTCAAAAGGAAGCAAATGTGTGGAGAAGTCTCCAAATATCAAGATAAACAACTCATTTAATACTTTGGAAATGTCTAATGAAGAAATTACAGTTAAATTGCACGCTGAAAATGAGAAATCTAAAATTTAGAAACTTTGTAATTCTTCGATAGTGAAAGTTTTTGGAAATTAAATTCCACTTTTAGTTATTCGCAGTGATCTTACAAAGCAATGGAGCCATTTGGGAGCATTTGATTTTACCAAACTTGGAATGGATTGGATAATGTGTTCTTTTCATATAAAAGATGGTAAAGATGGGTTCCTTATTAGGGGACCTTGGTATGTAGGAGGGAACATCATTGGAATGGATAATTAGAGTCCGGGTTTTTCTCCATTCTCCAAAATGGATTCAATTCCCACATCTTCCACTATTTTGTTGGGATAGGATCAACATCTCTAGAATAGCTTCAATGGTGGGTACTCCTTTGTACTTGGATGGAAATATGTTCAATTGGAGAAGAAGAGAATTTGTAAGGGTGTGTGTTCATATGAAGTTGGATGAGAAGTTGCTACAAGGTATTTTGGTGGAAGGTAGTTCTGGTAGGTTTTTTCAAAAAATGCAATGTGAAAAAATTTCTTCTTTTTGTTACAAATATGGAAAAATTGGTCATGAGCAGGTTAATTGTAACAAGAATGAAATTCCTAATAAAATTGTTTCTTCTATTCCTAAGGGGATAATAGAGAATGTTCTAAATAAAGTTTAGAGACATGTTCTTAAAACTGTAAAGGATCGTGATATGACAAAATAAGATAAGTTGAAGAAAAATGGCAATGTGAAGAATTCTGAAGAATATGGTCCTTGGATACATGTGAGCTACGGAAGGAAAAAACCTTATTATGGTTTCAAACCAAAGATTTTTATTAACCCCAAAGATGTCAGTAAAGCAAATAGAAGCATCTATAAGGCTGTTCAAGTTAATCAAAGCAATGAAGGTATTGAGGTGCTAAATGCTAAAAGTAAGCCAATTTCGGTGAATCATTCTGATAGTTTGACCCATGAAGGATCAGAAGGTGTTATGGAGGTGAATGAAGAGATGAAGCATACAATTTCTAAGGAAAATATTGCTAAAGGTGTCTCATTTGTTGCTGAGAGAGATATCTATTTAGATCATATTCCAGATGCTGCTGAAGGTTCTAGTCAGGCTGCTAGTTAATCTGTTAATAAGATGAAATGCTGTGATGATTGATATGCAAATGAAGTGGAGAGGAGTATATGTTCTACAGAGGATTGTGTAATTATCCTTGATGATGAAGATGTTGTAACTTTCGTAGATGGTGTTGCAGAAGATAAAGCTAATTTAGGAGTGTTTCCAACCCAAATCATGATCAGTGAAGAAAAATGTATGAGTAAGACGCTTAATCAATCCTCTTATGTTGGTAAAGGTGTATCAAGCAAATGTAAAGTGTTTTGAATTCATCGATCTTATCTCATTCTAGTAATCTTATAAAGAAAATGAAGAAAGATGGAATTACATTTGGTCCTATTAAAGATAGCCATAGAGGGAAAAAGGGAGATGGTGAGGTTGAAAGTGTTGGGGGTTCATCCCCATTGGCTTTCTAATGTCTTCTCTATTATTTTGGAATTATTGGGGAGCATAGAAAAGAGAAGCTTCCCATTACTTAAATATTGTTGTGGGTAATTATGGGTTTTTTTTTATTGTCCTATTGGAAACTAAGCTAAATTCTATCAATAGTAATGAGTTGAAAAAACTTATTGTGCATTATTGGGATTTATTTCATTTTAATGCAAGAGGTATAGCTGGTGGCATTCTTGTGTTGTGGAGAAGTAACGATTCTTCCTTTAGTATTTTATATTATTCTTACCAATGTGTTATTGGTTGAATGTGTTTATTGTTTGTTGAATGTGTCTATTGTTTATGGTAATAAAGACAAGTATGAGAGGAGGAAGTTATAGGAGTCGATAGAAGGTCATATGTCTAATGATATTCCTTATATAATTTGTAGGTACTTTAATTATATTCTTTCCAAAGGGGAGAAAATGGGAGGAAAAAGGTGTAAGCCTTCGAAAGGATATTGCTTACAGGAAATGAAAGCAAAGAGTATGACTACACTATCCCGTAGGACAAAATGATCATGGGTCTTACACTCGGCAAAAGCGGGCCAATGGGAGGGTGGATGAGAATATACATATGATTAACCATGGAGGATAGAGGTTATCGCATACACACCTTGATGTGTAATAATATATATAACCCAAGAGTCTCTAGATTTCTCCCATTTGATACATAAGCTCGAATGGGGTTTATTTGATGTGGGGATCAGTTTCCCTCTGGCACAAGCCCCTATGGTTAATTACATCCTAGGCCTCAACTAAGGAAAACTCTCAATTAAGGATATTATTTTATTATATTCTTAATTAGGTGCATATAGAAAGTTTTAAAGTTCTATTATGAAGAGGTTAAACTCTTCTCTTTATTCTTAGTGTTGATTAGACCTTTTTAAATGAATAAATACATGATTAAAATTTTTAGTTTAAAAGATCAAAGATTAAATTTACTATCCTAGGATAAATGAGAAATTCAGAATCCATCCGAAATGAAAAGATACATACAAAGGGGTGTACAATCTGGTCTTATACTTGCTTGGAGTGAGCTGCCAGCTAACATGCTAAACACAATCAATCTCCCTATATGTATGCAAGATAAGAAGGCTCTATCCTAAGGAATCAATGATTTTTAATTGAGAGATTTAAATAAGGGATACATAAAATATGTAAATGAATCTATCTAATGCCATGTATGATTAATGAAACTGATGCGTAAATAAAAATATTCTTAGGTCTGCTGGAAGATAAGGTGGCCAAGCTCTACAACAACATGCTAGGATTTCTATTCCTATGAACGGAATAGGCTTAAATGTGAATATTTATTATCTTCTAACTCCAAGTCTATACTATCGAATTTCAAAATATAACATATTCAAATAAGGAAGGATTATCATTTAGAGCCCTAAACGTGTGCATAAATAGTCACATTTAATCTTTTACAAGTTTTTAAAACTAAAACATACATAAATATGATGAATATTTTACATGAAGTCCTAGATACATTCTACATTGAATCTTTACTTTCACAAGCAACCTAGATACATTCTACATTGATATTTTCACTTGAGCAATGCAGATATATTATATATATGTAGTCAGGGTGCACTATGAAGTAAAGTATACAAAGATGCATGCATGACATCAAGAATGTAGAAAGTAAATAAACACACAAAGAATACCCTCTAGACAAGGTACCCGCATAACACAAAAATATAAAACATCATAATGGTGCCCACTTCATGTGGGAAAGCAGTGATTCACATGGCACAAATAGGTGGCCAACACTACTGGCCTAAAATGACCCTAATGGTCTCTATAGCTCACCGAGAGGCGGGGGGTGGGGGGGGAGGGGAGGGGTGGGTATCACACCCAAAAAAAAAAAGAAAGCATCCTAATGGTTCCCACTTTGTGTGGGAAAACTGTGATGCATGTGGCAAAAGTAGATAGGCCAACACTATAGGCTTAAGGTTACTATAAGGGTCTCACGGCTCTCAGAAGGGGGGCAAGCCTTGACCCATAAGCCAAGGCTTCGTTAGTGCACTAACCTATGGCCAACTAACTAAATCTTCTAGAATATATATTAAACTAAAAGTGGTTAACAAAGTGTGTGTGATGTGTAACCATTTTAACATATAATTAAAGGTCTTTATAAGAAGCATATATTATACCTGACCATGGCGTGCCCACTCAAAAGCTCCCAAGTAATTACCATTGCTTCGCCTATTTAGTACACATTGTACCTCACATATAATAAGCAAGAACAAACATAAGGTGAGCATAGAGGCTATTTAAAGAAATGACAAAAAAAGAAAACTAGTAAGTAATTTCAACATTCAAGTTCATGTAAACATGCATACTATTATCAAAATAATATGGGTTTTATAACATAAAGCATAAAGAAAGAAAACAGAAAAAATATGTGAAAAATCTATCACTATCAAACATAAGACTTTGTCATCGTAAAGCATGAAGGGAAGTTATATTTGAAACCTATGAAAATTTATTGATAAATATATCAATCTTTATGCAATCTTATTGATACATGAGAAACTGACTAATCAATTCACAAATTCTATTTGGAATTAGATATTCATATAACATTCTTCAACATAGAAAAGGAATAATGCAACTTCCCTAAAAAAAAAAAAATTATATATATATATATATATATATATATACAAAATATTACAAATCACCTTATATTCACTTTCATTACAATGGGTTATAGAAGCATACATTAAATCTGGCAAGAGTTCTTAAATTTCTTCCTAACCAACTCATAATTAACGAAACACATAAAGGATACATTTGGAATTTATAAGCACTACTTTTAAGTGTATGTCAAATCATCTCTTATGTTACTAAAGCCATCACAATGAAACCATACATGTACTTGAGAAATGAAAATTCAAACTATACATTTCCAAGCCAAGTGACAAGCCAACAATTCATTTGACATCAAAACCAAACAAAAATACAATTACATATATAAGAAAGAAGTTTTTATATATACCTTCAAAAATTTTAAGAGACATTTTTTTGTGTAGTTTCCGACTTGTTTTCATATAAAGCTCAACAAATACAAAAATAATGGAACAAATTTAGAGGAAAATTATGTATGCATCTCATTATTAGGCATGCCTTTTCAAAGCTAGACATGCCTTCAACACATCCTTCGCTAAAGGAAGGAAGCTTTGATGCTATTTATTACTCCCACATTTCGAGAAAGCATTCAAAATATTTGACAAAACTACCCATACTACTTTCCACATAAAACTTAAAATAGCAAAGAAGAAATAAGTCCCAAAAACATAACACAAACAAGTTCTTCCTGTCTAAACCAAAACACATATTCAACCCAGTTTATTTTAACTTATCTTTGGAATCAAATGAAAATAAGAGAAAGAAAATTCTTCCATGAAAAGAAAATTGAAAGAGCCTTTTAGCGTCAATTTTCTCAAGCATTAGACCATTCATAAAATCCCCAATCCCTAAAACAACTTATAGGATCATCTAAGCAAAGCAACACATAAAACTTTACTATAAGAAATCTACTATGACCTTTTTCTATGAGAAATGAATATCTTCTATGTGGGATAAATTAATGAAAATCTTCTAACAAGAAGTTTTCTTAAGACTTTTCATTATAAAATATACATAGAGCACATGATAGAATTTTTTGAGGCAGAATGATTCACAAAGCTTTTCCAAAAAATACAACTCAAAAGACCCTTCGACATAAAACATGCCATCTTATATTTGAATAATTCAATCTCAAGATTTGAAATCAACATGAAGCATAGTTCCCCACAACCCAAAACATGCTTCAATTATAGCAAAATGCACATGCAATATGTCATTATGACAATTTAAAGTAAGTGAAACTTCTCCAAAATCACAATGCAACATTGAATAAATTTATTAGGAAACTCATATCTTGGGCATAACACATGATAGACTCTCCATAGACTTTCATTTACTGCAAAACATTGCTCCAACTTTCTTTCCTCTAATCCTCTCATGAGACAGAGCAAGAAGAGCTAAGCACAATCTCATATGAACCCTACTCCAACAATTCAAGAAGTTACCAAACACATACTCACATTTCATTCATTCCAATATTCACAAAATATTTAGAACAACTACTAACTTCTTCAAACAAATACGAAGGAACATTTCAACTTCTTCCATTCACAAAATATAACAGCAAACAATCCAAATAACATTTCTCCAAAAACTCTTAATACCCTGTAAGAAATAGAATGTGGAAAGATTCTTTAAAAAGTTTTAAATAAAGCTCCAAACTCATAACACATTATATTTTATAGTTAAACAAAAGCCACCAAACTCTTTGACATAAAACATCTCATGACTTTCAAATTATAAAACCACTTATGAAACTCTATAACACAAAGCGAGTCATCAAATTTTTCAACATAAGGTGAATCATAGAGCATCCCAACATGAAACCCCTCAAAAGACTTTCCAAAAAAAAAAAAAACAAACCATAAATATTCCCAACATATAACAAACCAAAGCTCTTTCCAGCATAAAGTTCTTCTAAAAAAGTTTCACCTCTCATGCTACACACAATCAATGATTCCAAGAAAGGTTTTAGATTAAATTCATAAACTTGCTTTAGTACAAAACATGTAACATTTTCCATGAATTTGCAACCCATAATGCCTTCTAGCAAGTCAAGAAACCACCACATACTTCTTTTAAAATTTCAAAAGAAACCACTTATGTAATCATACAACTTTTTTTCATGCTACATATACATGGACAAATATAAGGCCCCAAGAGATAAGACGTACAAGAGTCATCAAATTTTTCAACATAAGGTGAATCATAGAGCATCCCAACATGAAACCCCTCAAAAGACTTTCCAAAAAAAAAAAAAAACAAACCATAAATATTCCCAACATATAACAAACCAAAGCTCTTTCGAGCTTAAAGTTCTTCTAAAAAAGTTTCACCTCTCATGCTACACACTATCAATGATTCCAAGAAAGGTTTTAGATTAAATTCATAAACTTGCTTTAGTACAAAACATGTAACATTTTCCATGAATTTGCAGCCCATAATGCCTTCTAACAAGTCAAGAAACCACCACATACTTCTTTTAAAATTTCAAAAGAAACCACTTATGTAATCATACAACTTTTTTTCATGCTACATATACATGGACAAATATAAGGCCCCAAGAGATAAGACGTACATGAATTTTTTTTTAAATCATAATTGCCTACATAACTTTCATATAAAGCTCCAAGAGATAATGTGGAATCTAGGTTTAACACAAATATAAAGATATCTCAAAGTCTATCAACACTTTGTGACTAAGCATGTTTCATGGTAATAGTTTGAAAAGAGATCGATTCATAGAAGTATTACATAACCTTTCTAAGAATATCAAGGAGCTTACCTCAAAGAGAAGCAACCACAATCTTTCAATAAAGCTCTGAAGATTCTTATTGAGAAATATAAATATAACATTGATGCATAATCCATACGCATATTTAATTATGTAGATGCTTCCGAACTTAGTGAGTAATCATAAGAAGTGTCATGAACAAAAACCAACTTCTAAAAATCACACTTGATTCTAGCACAATAGTGATTCTAGTTTATAATATAGATGAGTCTATTAATAACTATCGACTTCCATTACTTCTTTGAATCATGTAAAATTATATGATCTACTAACCAACAAGCAAATCATGTTGGAGATTTCATGTCTAGAAATTATTCTCTCAAGTATACATTTAAATGTTTAGATCATCATGAGATTTAGCAATTGGACATACCCAACATCGCAATGAAGAAAGAGAGAGACAATATAAAATCTTCATATCAAAAATACATTTACAAAACTTGATGCAGTGTTTAATCGGAGTCGACAAGAATACCTATTAATTTCATGAGTTATAACTACCCAAGAAGGTTACAAACATATATCTCCTCTATGATTTAAGATTTATTTTTTCAAATATCTAGATAACATACTGGGAAACTTTCTTACAGACAATGCTATTATATAAAACCTAAGTATAAACGAATAATTATGAATTCCTTTGTGATATTCCATCAGGCATCTAGCATGCAACATTCATAAAATTTCTTTGAACAAATCAACATGGGAGTTGGTTTCTTACAACCCCATATCTTCATTAAATCATCATATACTTTCATCAAATCTAGAAAAACACATTTAATTAAACAACACTGCAGACAAAAAAACTTGAAGTTTATCAAAAATTCATTATGATTAAAGTTTCAACCATATGAGAGGAATGAAAGAAGATGGTAAGGAAAAGGAGAGAGATAAGAAGAATGGGCGGAAGGAAAAGAAGGGAAAATAAGGAGGAGAAGGAGAAATAGAGGAAGAAGAAAAAAGGAAAAAAAAAAGAAGAGTAAGAGGAGCATAATGATGGAAGAAGTATACCTGTTGTAAAAGGGGAGGTTCTCAACTGTAATTTGCATGAAAGGAGTGATGAGGCATGGGGGATCATTAGGTTTGGTCCTAGAGGGAAAAGCTGAGAGAGGGAGGTAAAGGAGGTTCCAGCCTCTGGCATCTATAAATGAAAGAGATAGAATGAGTGGGAGTGGGGATCTCCGGTCTCTTGAGCTCGATTGGGCAAGAGTAGAAGAGGGAAGGAGGTTGGTACAACTTCACTGTTCATGTGAGAGAGAGGTGAGGGGTGGACCTCTTCCATCTGAGATGTGTGAACCAGTGATAGGGAGGCGGGAGAGCTTGAGAGCTTGAGACTTGCAGCTTCTCCTATAACTCGCAAATAGGGGAGATGGTTGGGAGGGGGGTTTTGATGGAGCGAGTTGCAAACGTGATTGAGCATGGAGTCTGATGACATACCTTAACATAACGGAGAGATGGCTAAGCTAGGGAAAGTTGGCGGGGGTGTCTTCACACATTTGGGGTAAGATTTACAAGGGAGAGGGGGAACAAGGAAAGTTCTACCTCTTAGGTAGTACGAACAATAGAGAGTGAGAGTGAGTGAGAGAGAGAGAGGGAGGGCATATAAGATTGGATAAACACAGAGAAAATAGAGAGAGCAAGAGGAGTGGAGAATTTGGTCTCTACTAGGGGGCTTGCAAAAAGAAGGAGTCTAGAGAGCCAAGAGAGTGAGAGTATGTGAATGGGGCCAATCGAAATAAGGGTGGGAGCTTTTCTTCCTTCAAGACTAGAGAGATCCAGCTCTATTCAGCATGAAGAGAAGCTGGGAAAGGGGCTGGGCATTTCCAATCTAGTTAAGCCTTTTAAATCTTCTCCAAAATAAGCACACCATGCGATAAGGCCGTTGAAACAAGGCAGAATTGGGCTGCGGGTGGAATTAGAGATGTCAAACTTATTTCCTGATTTAGGAACATATTCAAAATGACTAAAAAGTTGATTAATCTGTAATTAGAATTAATTTAGGCTCAAATTAGACCTAATTCGACCAAACTAGGGTTAGCTTGGGCTCGACTCGACCAAATTAACTTAATAAATAACAAACTCAAATATACATCGATTTAGATTGAATTGAACTTAGTGAGGCTTGATTAACTCGATCAATCATGCTTGAGGGAAAATTAAGATAAAAATGAGGTTAACAAAAGGTTCATGTTCACTCAAGGTCCTCAAGAAATGGAGTTTCTTTTAAAAAATAATTTCCATGATATTAGTACTATTGATCCTAAATTTACTTGGTGCAACAACAAGGATGGGTTAGCTCGGATTTGGGAAGACTTGATAGAATTTGTCTTAATTCAAAAGCTTTATGTAATATTCTTTTGTAGTTATAAAGCATTTTCCTAGAGTTGCTTTTGATCATTGTCCTCTTCTTCGCAATCTCTTCAATTTGATTGCTTTCAATCAAAAATCAATAAAATTTTGAGAATGTTTGGTGTTCTTATGAAGCTTCAAAGGGTGTGGTGATTAATGCATGCAGGAAGAATGATTTTTGAAATCCTTTAGATATCCTTCAAAGGAAATTAAATGGGTCTCTTAAAAGCCTGTTTTTTGGAGTAAGAAGAGGCTTAAAAAGTTGAATATGACAAAGGAAGTGTTGTAAAAAGGAATTAGTTCTTTACAAGAAGAAGAAAGCTTGGGTGGCATAGATTCGGTGAAGTTGCTTGAGCTGAGAAGAAAGATAAATGACCTTAATATTACACTTGCTAGACTAGCAACGTGGTTGAAACAACATTCCAAATCTTATTCATTAGAGGAGGGAGATCAAAATTCTTGATTATTCCATGCATTTGCATCGGCAAGGAGGAATGGCAATGTGATAAGCTAAGTAACTTATTTAGAAGGTTGCATTATTACTAAACTGAAAGAAATATATTCTTTGTTTGAAAAATTTTTATCAAAAAGTGGAGGAAGATATATTGTTCCATGTCTAATTTGCCCATTTGGTCAGCTGAAGATATGTTAAATGATGTACAAAAAGATTCCCTAACTACTAGATTTGTGAAGCAGGAGTTATTTTTGGTTGTGATGAAGATGGCCAATAATAAATCTCCAGGTAATGATGGATTAAATGCATTCTTTTTCAAACATTTTTGCAGCATTATAAATGTTGATCTATGGAATATAGTGGAAAACTTCTTCTTGATGGGGGTTATGCTTGATAATTAGAACGAAACTCTTGTGGTGCTAATTCCTAAGGTTCTAAATGCCTCAAATATTAACAAATTCAGACTAATTAGTTAATGTAAAACCATATATAAGATGGTTGCTGCGCTGATGTTACACAGATAGAAAGTTACTCTTCCTAATATTATCTCGAAGCATCAAGGCACTTTTGTCCCAGAAAGGATAATATTTGACAACTGCCTCTTTGCGCAAGAATTGTTAAATAAACTTAAATTTTTTAAATCTTAGTCAGGATTTAATTACTCAAGCTTGATTTGGAGCATGCATATGATAGCATGCATTGGAAAACACTTTTAAAATTCTTGTATGAAATGGGATTCCCGAATATAGTCATTAAGCTTATTATGCAATGTGTCAGAAACCCAAAGTTTTCCATTATTGTTAATGGGGAAAAGTAGATGGATTAGGGCAGAGTGTGGATTTAGGCGCAGAGTGTGGATTTAGGCAGGGATGCCTTTTATCCACTAGCCTTTCATAATTTGTTCAGAACTTCTTTCAAAAGCCATGGTGGATAGAGGTAATGATATTTGGATTACGTTGGCTCATAATAATCCTAAGATAACATACTTGTTATATGCTGATGATGTTATGATTGCAGCTAAAGCTTCTAGGAAAAATAAAAAGATCATTGCAGCTACTCCCTATGATTATTGCCACCGGACTAGACAAAGCAATAACATAAATAAATCTAAAATTATGACAACAAATCTATTATCCGTCATAGAAGGAATAAAGTGAAACAATTACTTTGCTCCAGAATGGTGAATGAACTCAACTAAATCGTTGTGAGAATGGAACTTAGGAGACTCAAAGAAAATGTCTTTATTGACATCTTGAAAAAAGCCATGGATAAACTGAATACTTGGGGAGTGCGAAATCTTTCTTTGGCAGGGAGATTGGTGTTGATCAATTAAATTTACTCATCGATTCCTTTATATAGTATGGCTAATTCTTTTGTTACAAAAAAGTATTCTTAATGAATTGGACAAATATTGTAGGAGCTTTTTATGGCATAAAAAAATGGGAGAAAGGGAATGCATTATATCTCTTAGAACTTGATGTGTACATTAGTGATTCAAGGAGGAGTTTGTATTCAAGGTGTAATTGAAAGATAAGGGCCGGTGAGAGCATGTATTGCTTAGAAGTTTGTCAACAATAAGGGGATCCTTCTTAATAAAATCTTGGCTAACAAATATGGTAAGGACATTTGGAATTGTGAGGTTAAAAGATATTTCATCTCTAGAATGGCATATAATTAAAGATGGGGCTCATTTCTTGATGTTGATTACTAGATGGAATGTATCTTATCGAAAGAAAATTGACATCTTAAATGATATTTGGCTTCTTAATAGAAGTCTTAATAAGTTGCCAACATTGTGTGATTTTTAGGGGCTTAAAGATGAAAATGTTTCGTTCTTGATAGATAAAGATGGTGTTAAGATAGTTGCTATTTGAATGCTTTACATTTTTGCAACTTATATAGTTTTGATGATTCCAAACATTATTGTTCAAATGTGTAGTTATCTCCTAACAATTTTAGAAGATTTGTATTTGCTCTTGTGTGTACTAACATTTCAGGAAAAACAAACTCCAGACTACGAAGACTTCAAATCAAATTCAGAATGAGATACTTTGTAAAATTTGAAGTTTGCATTTCTTTGAAATTAAATTGAAAGGGAGTGATTGTAATTAAGTGAATAAAAACATACACACACACATAAGGAGATCATAAAATATTTATACTGATCGTACTGGACGATATACGTTCGTACAGGACGATCAGATAGTTATCTCCTATTGAGCATATGGAACGAATAAGAACTTGCTTAAAAATTTTCTCTAAGTCCTATTCATCCAGGACGAATTTTACAATCGTCCAGGACGATTGGTTCTCTGTAAAATTTTCATCCAGACAAAATTAAATTATCGTCAATGGCGATTGGCCCTCTGGAAAATTTTCGTCCAGACAAAATTAATAGTCGTCCAGGACGATCTGGTCTCTGGAAAATTTTCATCCAGACAAAATTAAATTATCGTCCATGGCGATCGGTCCTCTGGAAAATTTTTATCCAGACGAATTAAAATATCGTCCAGGACGATCGGTCCTCTGTAAAAATTTCGTCCAGAAGAATAAATTTTCGTCCAAACGATTAACCGACTTAGAACGATTTTCAGCAGTTTCTAGAACCGACCTAGTAATAACCGTTCGTACCGGACAAACCTAGTTCGTACAGGACGATCAGCTGTACGAAGACATTTTGTACACATATACAAATGGGGTCGTTTCAAATCATTTAAGTAAAATCATCCAGGACGATCCACGATCGTACGGGATGATCCACTGCGTACAGAATTGAAAACTCGC
>NW_021319110.1:361180-506052 GCF_001605985.2 Dendrobium catenatum | reverse complement strand
AAGGAGAGTAACTATTGGTATTAGTGCAATACTCAGAGGGTGCCTCTGGGGAGTAGATGTAGGTTCTGTTTTAGACCAAACCACTATAAATCTGGTGTCATTTACTTTACTGTTTTTACGTTTCCGCATTTTAATTCTTAGTCTTAAATAGTTTGTGGTTGAAAAACTTTTTCTACAAAACTTAAAAGAAACAATTTTTATTTCGGTTCAACATAATTTTAAAAGAGGGCTTAAATTTTTAAACTACCAATTCCCCCCCCCCCCCCTCTTGGTAGCCTCTGGGACATTAACTAAGGCTTAACAATCTAATTACTAGACTCAACAGATGGGATGTGGAACAAGATGCTTTTAAGTAATATGTTTTCTGAAGATCTTGTAAAGATTATTTTGGAAATCCCGTTATGTTCTGATGGCAAAGAAGATTCAACAGAGCTGATTATTTTAGTAATTTTAGGAATTCAATTACATCTTTGGTGTATCAAGCAATGGTGGAACAGATGCATAGTGGAAATAATGTACTGTGGATAAGGAAGCTAAAGTATTTCCTAAGAAGTACTTATTTTGGTAGAGATTGATTAATAACTTCATACCAACTAAAAGCTAGATGAATTATAGAAGATTGTGTCAGTCATCGAGGTGTCTATGGGGCTGCTTGGAGATGGAGGATAGAGACCATATTGATGTATAGTGTACAAAGATGAAAGAAATATATGGTTGGTGTGTTAAATAAGTGGGGAATTTACCTTCCTAAGTTTAAAAATTTTACTCATTGTGTGAATAATTTGGAGAAGTTATCAATAAATATGCATGAGAGTTGCTAGATTGTATATATCTATAGTATTCAATAGTTGGAAAGATAGAAATCATTTTTCATATGGAAATAAAGTGTGGAGTCTTGTTATTGTTGTTGCTCAGATTCTAGTTGAGTGAGTTTATCTAATCATTATTCCAATTTGTAAGAATTGGGTAACTAACTAGCATATGCTATCTAGAATTTTGTTTCCCCCACCTACAAATTGGATCAAGTTGAATGTGGATGAATCTTTATTGCAAAATAATCATGCGAGTATTGTAGGAGCCCTAAGGGATCACAAAGGAAAAATTTTAATGGATTATGGAAAGATAATTATGCATTGGGATATTTCTTTGCTGGAGTAAATTTCTACTTTCAACTTCAAAGACACAATTAAGGATTGGATGGAAGAGAAGCAAGGAATTGTGATTGAGGAAGAAAATATTAATGTTATCAATATATTGCACAAGTCTGTATTAAGGAGTGGTCAGAATATCAAGCTTTACAATATGATTTTTTCTTTTCTATATGTTTTTAAAAATGTTATCTTTCACTTTATTTCTAGAGAAGGCAATAGTGTAGCGGATGCTTGTGCCCACTATGCACTTTTGGGTGATTTTCTTTGGGATGTTTTTCTTTTGGATGAAATTCATTTAGGTATTTGTAACTTGATAAGGAAAAACTATGATAAAATAGCTATCACTTAGGGCCTTCATACTCTGTCTCTTTCTATTTTATTGCTATTTGCAAATTCAAAAAAAAAAAAAAAAAAAAACTACCAAAGAACCAGCCCTGAAACGCAACAACAAACCCGCAGGAAGCAGACTAGGGGCCATGATTCATTAAGATATAGAAATAAAAAACCAAATAGTTTGAGATACAGGATAGACACCAGTTCACATCTAGCTCAATATAGGTAGTAAAAAACTCAGGTAAGAAGCAGCAAAATAGATAACCACAATCCATCATGAAGTTCCAAATCCATAAGAACCAACTAATAAAGAAGAATTTAGTCCAAAACCAAGCAGTATAATAGTGAAATTGGCCTCCCTTGCTAAAATAAATAAAATAAAAAATGCCATCAAAACCACAACCTAAGCGCCAGTCCAGTCTAAACCCCGACCAAACAAGGCACAAATAAGCCTTGATCGGAGATAGGAAACATACCATATAGGCCAACCATAGAAGAATGAAACCAACCAACTCGTACGAGAGATGGAGAGCATAGACGTAGAAACCAATCACACTAAAACAAGTTAAAACCACAATAAAGGGGACTGAGGTGCCTTAATTAGGATTTTCTATTTAAATGATTGTCCAATATGATATAAATCATACCATATAATTAGTTCAAAAATTGTTTCTAACTCACCAACTCACTCCCTTGAGTGTGTGAGTGCAAGGTTACTTATCTTTAGGATTGACCACATTACTTATTTGACACAAGAAAGGTAAAAAATATAAAAAGACTGAAAAATATAGACTTTATTATTAGTATACCCATTCTTAAGCCAACCGAGGTTATAGGTGAGCTATAATCCTGAAATGTTAGTGATCAGGCAAAAATAGACATGTAATAGATTGGAATAACATTGTGAAACTCCAATAATATTTGTTATAATCAAAATCATAAGTCTTGGGTCCAAATTTGGAACAATCTCCCCCTATTTTATAATGTAAAATATTATTAATTTACGATTCAAGAGTTTTTTGCTATTCCCTAAGCTCCCCCTTACTAAGTGATTTTTTTAGAAAATAGGGGAGGTTTCTAAAAAATTATTATTATTTATTTTAAAAGAGAAAATGAAAGAAAAATAACACACAATAAGAGAACGCAAAAAAAAAAAAGGCAAACATGGAATGTAACATTTTAAAACAAACTACAAGCTACTAACACATGATACTCCCCCTCTTGACATCATAAAAGAGGAGGAAACAAGATCAAATAAATAAGGAACTATAAATAATAAAAGTGCATAGATCAGAAAATAGAAAAGAAACTAAAACAAAAAGGATCCTTATCATATGGATTAAATGAAAATTTTACCTTATGATTAGAGAAAATATTCAAAAAGAAATGCATTGACAGCACTAAGATCCAGAATAGTTAGAAATTTGAATTTAGTCAATCTAGCTCAGGTTCTTTATAGGTTATTATCTAATTTAAACAAAAATCTAATTCAAAAAAGAAATTGGAGAGGAAACGTGATATTTTCAAACTTCATTTTAGAAATATATCTATGAGAATAGCATTAAAAAGTGATGAACCAAAAATCATGATATTCAAATTCATGTGTAGACGATATCAATTTGCACATGGGTTCATCTAAGATTTTTGGATTTGAAGGAAGGTAGGCTAACTCATTATGGGCTCATTTTTTGCCTCATTTATCAGTGTTTGGTACACTTTGTGCATCTTTTTATTTTTGATACACTTTGTGCGTCTTTCAAATTTTTGCATTCATTGTGCATCATTTCAGCTTTTGGGTTCATTTTGTGCCTCTTTTTTACTTTTAGAAACTTTCTTTCTTTATAAGTCTTTAAAAAATCTTAGTTGTTAGATTATCTTTCAAATAAAAGAGAATAAGAACTCACTCTCTTATATAAAAAAATGTAAACCACAAACAAAATCCTGATCCATATGATGTAGGAAAATAACTTGATTAAAAAATTTGAAATAGAAATGATTTGCAAAAATATTCAAATGAGATAGAGAATTGTAGGAAAATAATACATATCATTATTTCTTGGTCTAATTTTTAATTTGAAAAACATTTCGATTCAAAAAGAAATTACACCACTAAAGAAGAAAGAAGAAGATATATAGTCTTCAATTTTTCTTCTCTTAACTATTTTAGAGAAGTCAATCACTACTTACAAAAATATGTATGATTTTCATTTAAAAAAGATTTCATATACTGAAGTAAGTAGTGAGTATATTTTTAAATTTTAATAGATATAAACGTACATATGCATAAAGAAAAATAAAAAACCATAGAAAGATAAATGTGAAAATACAACAATCAAATTTTAGATTTTTAAAGCATCTAATTTCAAGCATGAATGTCTATGACACCTAATCTGGACCTTAGGATACTGAATGTTTCAAAAGCCAATGGTTTTGTAAAGTTGTATGCAAGCTAATTTTCAGTGGCAAAAAGATGTAGCTCTGTGTCTCCTTTGGTGACATAGTCCCTAATGAAATGCTATTGAATGTCTATGTATTTGATCCTTGAGTGTTAGATTAGATTCTTTGAAATGTACATGTCACTAGTGTTATCCCATAAGATTGGAATGGTACCTATATGAAGTCCTAAATAAAAAAAAAATATATTGCTTTAATTGAAGGACCTTTGTCACACAACTTACTAAGGGTATGTATTCAACTTTTATAATGGATAGGGCTACTGAGTTCTATTTTGTTTACCAAGAGACTAAAGATTGTCCTATGAATTAGCATGTTCCAAAAGTTCCTTTAATATCAACCATACATCTAGTAAAGTCTGAATAAAAATATCTTATGATTTCAAAGAAAGTGTTGTTCCTAGGATGCTAGATTCCCAAGTTTTAGGTTCCTAAAAGATATATAAGAAATTTTTAAGAATAGTTAAATGGGATTATTTTGGATTAGCCTGAAATCTAGTACAAAGATAAACACTAAACATAACATTAGGTCTGCTAGTAGTTAAGTAAAGAAGTGATTTAATTATTCCCTTATATTTCTTTTGATCAACTAATTTTATGCTTGAGTGCTTATCCATCTTAACTGTAGAGCTAATGGGAGTGTTAATTGCCTTAATTTTATACATTTTTTATTTTTTAAGTATGTGCTTAATATATTTTGATTGAATAATAAAAATTCCATTATCCTTCCCCTTTATACTAAATCCAAAAATGTATTTCAATTCTCTTATCATACCCATTTTAAACTCCTTGATCATTATCTTAATAAATTTATTACATAGCTTTTTATCAGATGATCCAAAGAAAATATTACAAAATAGATCTAGAAAATAGCCATGTAATAAGAACTGAATTAATTTGCTTGATGATGTTTGGAAGTTAGTTAAATGACCTAAGGACCAGAGTGGTTAACTTCTTTCCTAAATGCATGCCTATTTCTAACACCTTCAAATGTGTTTCCTAATATTAATTCTTTACGATGACTTGATGAATATCTCTAATTTCAAGGCAATAGTTTTTATATTCAACCCTTTCTTCCAAATTTATAGGTTATACTTCTTGGTGTCCAACCCTTAAGGATTTCATAGGGTGTATTATTTCTCAGCATTCAGCTTGAATGCAATCCCGTCATCAAACATCTCAGTTAAATCCTTGTTGAATGAAATCTTAATATGCCAAGGTTTCTTACAAGCTTCAATAAAACTTTCCTTCATATTATTATTAATAGAGTCACCATCAACAATGTTGTCCCAATTTTCTTTCATCACAGAGCTCTTTCGAAGATCAGAGTTTTTAACTTCATATTGACTACCAAAAACATCTATCTCAGATGCTAAAACACGGCCATCAATTTCCTCAAAATTTCTCACAAGCTTATTAACCTCCATGATCATCCCAACTGATGAAGGCACCACTGAAATATCTGAAACATCATTCACAATTGCAAGATCCTTAGCGCCTCCAACATCATGATCAGCCAAAACCTTCTTTCCTTTTCCTTCCACTACTTCTTGACGAAACAGGGGTTTCGTACCTTCTCTGATTACAATGCTATTGATAATCTTGCCAAAGTTACGATTGGTACCTGAAGGGAAAACATTCACCATGATCTTGATAGAAGAAAATCGTCGATCATCTGTTCGGTGATCAGCTGTTGTCAAGATCCCAGTTCGCGTAAAGCTCGTGAACGAGAAAAATTCAAAAAATAATATTTTCTCTCTCTAAAAAATCAGGGAGCTTCTCTCTAGAAATCAATCAATTTTTTTATATGGATTAGCAATTCACAATATTTAATATCTAGCCAAGTTTGTGAAATAAGACTAGACAACAAATCGAAAAAAGGAGAGGTTACAGTTTTACCGGTCGAAGTGGGGTAGAATAAGATGACATCATAAATAATAATATTATAAAAAATTAATAAAATTAAATAATAATTATGCCATTTTAATCTTAAAAATTCATAATTCTAAGATTTTTGAGACTGAAGAATAAATTAAATTTATACATATATAATATTTTAAATAATTTTAAAATTAAATATAATTAATTATTAAAAAAAAAGTTGGATGCTTCGGATGTGAAAGCGTTAGATGCAGATTTTTCTTTGGAGGAATGCAGGATTTTACTTTTCCAGCAAGGCAATAAAAAGTCACCTAGTTTAGATGGGGTGACATCCTCTTTCTTCAAGTGTTATTGGAAATTAGTATATGAGACTACTTGGAATGCTATAAAGAAATTCTTAAGTTCTGGAGTTTTGCACAAGGAATGGAAGGATACACTAATTGTATTAATTCTCAAAGTTATGAACCCGGTGGTGCCAGCCAATTACAGACCTATAAGCCATTATCAAAGTACCTATAAGATTGTGGCCACAATGTTGGTTAACAGGTTGAAAATCTGCATGCCAAAGATGATCTCGGAGGAGCAGGTGGCATTCATTCCAGGTAGATCTTTGTCTGAACATTACATTTTGACACAGGAGATCTTCAATAAATTTAAAATTTCTAAGAATAAATAAGGATTGATGGCTTTTAAGCTTGACATGAAATAGACATATAACAGTATGGGATGGCCAACTTTGAATAAAATGCATCACTAGTATGGTTTCCCCTCTATTTTTTCCAAATTGCTTATGGAATGTGTGGTGAATGCAAGGTTTTCAATTATCCTAAATGAGAAGAATTCGAAGTGGATTAATGCTTTTTGTGGATTCAGACAGGGTTGCCCTCTCTCACCTTATTTGTTCATTATGTGTTCCCAATTGTTTTCTAATGCTATTGAGCAAAGGGGCCACAGATTGGGTATTCAAGTTTCTCTTATAGGACCGAAAATCATACATCTTCTTCATGCAGATGATGAGTTGGTGTTTTCTCGGGCAATCAATTCTATGGCGCGTCTATTAAAAAGCATTGTGGAAGAATTTTGTAAGTGGACGGGTCAAAGGGTAAATGTCAACAAGTTTCAAATCATTTTTTGAAAGGCAGTTAGGAGATCTTATAAGAAGATAGTGGCTAGAATTCTTGGGTTCAAGATTGTGATGGAATTGCATTATCTGGGAATAAGAATCTCTTTAAGGAGATTGGGTGTAGCAAAATTTCAAGATCTTTTAAGTCATGTGACGGATAAATTGAATTTATGGGGGAAGAAATCTCTTTCCTGGGGAGGAAGAATCGCTCTTATCAAAACTTCTTTACTTTCTATGCTGAATTTTGCTCTTACACACTCATTGGTTCCTAAGAAGGTGGTTCATGAAGTGAAGAAATTGTGCAAGAGATTTATTTGGCATAAACATGATGGGAGGAAGGGATTGCATTATGTAGCTTGGGACAAGATTTGTAAACCAAAAAGTGCAGGTGGTTTGGGAGTGCAATCTGTTGCAATCAAGAGTGGTACTTTACGGGCAAGGCTGGCTTGGAATTGTATCCAAATCTCTGATTCTTTACTTCACTGAACTCTTATGGCTAAGTATGGTGACAATATCTTGAATGATAATTGTTTGAAGAGCTCTTCTAGTGATTGGCAAATCTTGAAGGATGGAGGAAAATACCTTAAACCCATTGTTAAATGGAGAGTGGGTAAAGGGGATAAAATTCATGTTTTGAGTTATGTTTGGCTGCTCGACAAGTGTCTCAATGCGTGTCCAACTTTTGTTTCATGAAGATCTTGGCAGCTTAATCAAGAAAGTGCATATTGTTATTCAGCAGGAGGACCAACTGGAAACCATATACAAATTTTCGGGTAAAATTATTTCAGTGTTGGCTTATGATAATGTGATGGAAGGGAGAGGTAAGGATGATGACGGCGGCTTCTACAGATGGCTTAAGAATCTAAAGCTTAACTCTAAGGTGGAAATCTCTTGGTGGAGTCTCAGTAAGTTTTCTATTCCCACAAATCATTTTCTAAATTCTGAAGACTAGCTATTGATGATCTGTGTACTAGAGGATGTCAGGAGGTGGAGAATTATGAAAACATTATGGTTTATTGCAAATATCTTCAAGAAGTTGTATCTAAAATTAGAGAATGGGGATTTTATATCCCTATTTTTCAATCTTTGGATTGCTGTTTAGAGGAGCTGCGAAGATGTTAAAGCCAAAATGCTGGTATGGCTAGAAGTTATTGTGTTGGTATTTTTTTTTTGTCCAAGAAAAATTGGAATTTGGTAAAACGTGGAAATACTATTATGCCTAGCTCTTTGGTGACTGCATTTGTGCTTCCTTAGCTATGTTGAAATCTTCTTCATATCTAGATAATTGGGGTGCTAATCTCCCATGGGAGTTCAACAGTACTTGGTGCCCTCCACCACTAGATTGAATCAAGATCAATGTTGATGCATCATTGTTGAGCTAAAATCGGGGTGGTATTTGTGAGATTTTCAGAGATTGTAAAGATAGACTCCTTCTTGCTTTTGGAAGGAACAAGATACATTGGGACGTTGCTCAACTCAAGATGGATGTGATTGTAGATATTAGAGATTTCATCCAAAGTTGGATGCTTGAAAGTAAAGGTATTATCGTTGAAAGTGACAATACCAATGTGATTACATTCGTTCAAGATTCTTTGAAGAAAGTTGATTGGCACTTGGAGAATTGGCCGGTCAAAGAGCTTTACTTCCTTAATGATTTCAATAATGTCATTTTTCATCATGTTAATAGGGAGTGTAATAAAGTAGCTGATTGTTGGGCTACTTTGGCATTAGCTGGTAGTTTCACTTTTGATAGTTTTTCTTTTGGTAGCATTCCAAATTCCTTGATTGATTTAATAAAGGAAGAGATGTTACCTCTTTAGTTTTGGACCCAGACTTGTTTCCTTTTTTTTTAAATGCATTGCTTTTGCACGTTTAAAAAAAAAAAAAAGAATTGCCAATCCATAAAAAAATAAGTTTAGAGTAACATGACCAAATATATTTACACATACTTCACCATCTCACAGAATAAATCTAGAGTAAGATATCTAGCCACATAGAGTCTTTATGATTGAAATATCAAACATGAATTTCATTTAAAAATAACTAAACAGTTTATGAAATAAATGTGAAAAAGATTTAACGAGGATTTCTCTATCACATATTATTATTTCTAATCCACAAAAGTATCATCCTTCTCTTCTTGCACAATCCCACTCTTCATGTCTCCTTCCTACAAATAAGGATTTGAAAATTACAACAAAAATAACAACCCCCTTATGTTTTTCCATCTTTAATTATACTAAAGAAACTACACCAAAATGTTAATGTCTTGCCACTCCAGCGGTGCCTTCTATGGTGCTTGGGGAAAAACTTTTCCAATGCCGCGGTGCTAGATGAGACTTGGATTTTTATTTCTTATTAATATTTTTCCTTCACAACAAAACTTAAATAAAACATTTCACTAAAAATGTAACACATAAAATTTTCATAAATTTATTTTCTTTTTGTACTTTCTTTATATTATATAATATATAAAAATGAATATGCTTCACATGTTCTAAATGTCTAGCTAATTTCTCTAGTTTTTTTATTGATGGTGTAAAAAAAACATAGAGTACTAATGAGTTCTCTTCATGAATAATTTTATGATATTTTCAATATAACAGGTCTTCATTTAATGCACATAGTGGCAATATATTTAGTTAAAATTAGGTATAATAAAGAGCCTAGGAATAGGAAAGCAAGCACAAAAAATATGTTGGATTGGAATTATGCAAGCATAAACAAAGTGTTTGTTATATATAAAACTTATAGAAACGTATTTTCATGAGGGGTTTTTAATACTGCATGCATTACTTACTCTTATAAAAATTTCATATGATGACAGACAATGCAAGTTTTGAATGCTAATGAGGATGGAAGAGTTTAATCTATCATTTCTCTCTTCACACCTGATTGAGCGGTCAATGATGCAAATGCTCTGAATAACTTCAATATAAAAGAGAATCATTAAGAAACATATTTCATTAATATTCCATCAATCCAAAATAATTTATCTAAATACTGTATCATTTAATTAATTCTAAATTTAAATCAAGTGATTGAATTTCTAGCAAAACATTTTTTTATTAACAAGAATAATTATTATAGTTGAAGTAGATAGTGCTAGTATTTATAAAAAAACATTTTTCCTCATGGAATAAATTCTCTACTCTATCACTATATTATATTATCAGGCACTTATTCTTATGTATGTTAAGTGAGGTTTTAATAATTTTATATCAAAGAAAAACTATGTAAAGTTGAGAGATTGATAGAGCCCTAAATCATTTTCATAATATTTTAAGTTATTCCACTACCCCCATCTCCCTTTTAATTATTCAAATCAAATAGGATTTTCTATTGATCTAGGAAAACTTATATTTTCATTTCATATGTAAATCATTAGAAAAACCACATCATGCTAGGGTACACTTCTCTTGTTTGTACTTTTTGTAGAGCAACTAGGGTTTGGGGGAACATAATGCAGAACTGTTATTTCCTATGAAAGTTCTTACAAAAAGAAATGTTTTAAGTTTTAGGCAAGCATGAAATTATGACGAGGAGGGTTTTTTTAGTGAGCCTACATTATCCGGTAAACTAGAAAGCAGCAGCACTAGTAGGAGTGTCAGAGCTTAAAATATTAAGAGAATAGGTGGTTGATTTGAGGAGAAAATGAAAGAGGTGACTCGCTTTTATGAGGAAACCAGGGATTATAAATTTTAGATAAATAGAAGGATGGCTCATAGTTTGGACCATTATGAACATTTTTATAGATATAATTTATATTTTAATGATGCACTTGTTGGTATGTTTAAGAGTAGCTCTTTTGTAGAAAATCATGAACAACATGAGTTCCCCTCTACAACTACTAACTAACCATTTATGTGGCAGCCTAGAGGAAAGGGTCATCTTAAAGATGATCATGTGGAGGAGGAAGCCCTTATTTGGAGGGTTAGGATGTTTTTTTTTTAAGAGTGAGAGTTAGATAGTTCGTAGGCTACTTTTTTGGGTAGCATGTTTATTTTATTTTTATATATTGTGATAGATAGTCTGGCAAAAGACTTAATACATAGTGCTCATGGGAGGCAACCCAGTTGAAATGTTATGCAGGATGCCTAGTGCATTATTTATCTTATAACATGTGTTATGTTATGTTATGTTATCATATGTTTATGCACCTTTTATCATTTATATGAGAGCATGTGTAGTGTTAATTATTGTTTGTGTTTCTTTTATTTACATTTTATTAAAATTCCCCTCATGCTTATTATAATTTTTTTGTATCCTGACTATTTATTTAATCATAGTAAAAATGATAATTAAAAATTATTTTAAATTAGGATAATAATAAAACACTAGAATATATCTCAAATGAACACTATTTATACTTCATAGAGTATATTTATATACATCATAGCATAGAAACAAAGAAAATATAAAACTAACTTACACCATTTAAGTTATTAATTTAGTTTTAAATTATAAGTTATACCTTTATGTATTAATTTTTTAGATAAATAAGAAAATATAGAATTAATGATTAGATATGATTATATTAAATTTTGATATTATAAGCATCCTGAATTTGGAATTCTACAATCTTGTTAAATCCTTATATTAAATTCATTAAAGTTTTAAACATTACGAAGAAAAAATTAATAATTAAAAATATTAATTATATGCTCCATAAAATAAGGAACTATAAATATAGTTTTAAAATATAATAAAAGGAGAAGATGAGTACATTAAAAAAATTGTTATTAGTTAAAAGCATAAAATCTTATTAGAATCTATTACTTAAATTCATAAAAGATAAAATAAGATAACTATTACAAATGGTGGTAAACTAATGAAAGCTTCAATTTTAATAAATAATAATATCTAATCATTAAACTATGTTATTCATTTTAAAACTAAAAAATTAATAATGCAATATATAACTATGAATTCAATTTAATCAATAATAAGGATGACTGACTAGTATAATTATTAGTATTTTTTTTCCAAACAAGAATTATAACTTTTTCATTTTTACTACTTCTACACCTTGATGTATTATCCTGTATTTTATTAATTTTAAATTATCATTTTTTACATTGGTTAATCATTTAATCAAAATTATAATTTTTTCTCTTTAGGATAAGCAAGATCTTAAGCTAGAGTGAATTTAATAAGTGTAAATAATATATTATTTTATGTATTATATTTTTAGTAAAAAAATGATGCACTAGTTATTGTGTAGGAAAATTTTTAAAAAGTCATAATATTCAACGTCTCATCTAGAACTGCAGTATCAGGTAAATCAATGTTGTAGTGCCATGGAAGCACTGTCAGAGCACAACAATATTGACATTATAATGCCAACATCCCGATTGGACAAAGTTGTATAGTCAAAATGGTTTTCTTTGCAATGTCATATTCTTTGTCTTACAATGCAGTAGCAACATAATATATCATTTCTCAATGCTAAAATTATCATTCCAATGCCACAGTTTTCAAAAGAAAGCAGTGTCATGGCGTAGCAGTTTCAACTTCTGAATGACATGACTTATCAGCAAATTGATGCAACTGTTCACTAAATAACTAAACCATTTTAGCAATCACTATTGGGGAGCCAAAATAATAGTGCAATGGGTTAGTTTATTTGTTAGGCACAGTGACACTTACCTTTCAAGTGCCGTGCATAATGCAAGTTGTCAACATTATGCTTTCCTATAAACAGTCATTATGTTATGTTTATAAGGGAGGTCAGTTATTTATTTAATTTCAGTACATTTTAGAGTACTTCTCTGAATCTCTCTTATGGTTGCAACTAAGGAAATTTAGGTAAGTACATAAATACAGTTGTTAGAGTGTTATTTTCTTATTTGTTTGAGCAAATCTATATGTAAAGGATGAAAAAAAATGTTGAGGAGATACATTGATCCTTCTTGGTGATATCATTTATCTTGAATTTTTTTTTAATTATTTCAATAAAAAAGATTTTGCTTTTCTGTTCTCTCATATCTAGCTAATTCAATAATTTAGGATTGATGACATAGAGAATATATTAAGTACTAATGAAAATTCTTATGCTTTAAAGGTAAAAGATATTTTCAATATTATCTTTCTCTTTATTTAAGGCATATAGAGACCATATATAAAGTTAAAACCTAGTGTCATAGCTTTGACAGAGGAATGCAAGAACAATAAGGAAAATTAAAATAATATGTTTGCAAACCTAAACATAGGATATAAAATATGATATCTCCTTGAGGAGATGATATAAATATAGGAGGTCAACAGATATCCTTCTCACTTCTATAAGCTCGGCCATGACCTAGGGGTTCATATGATCGACATGAAATTATAAATAATATTTTCATTTAAAAATATATGTAATTTGCATCCAGGAGTCCAAAATACTTTATTGACATATTGTATCCATTATTTTACTGTTTTTATTTTGTTATTGAATCTCCATAAAAAAAAATATTTCAATCGGATCAACACTCTACTTAATCATTTTATTACTTGACTAGACATATTTGCATATATTAAGTACGATTTATTATTTTATATCAAAGAAAACATAAGTATTTTTAATGGAGATAAAGCCTTAAGAATTTTTATAACTCAAAATTTCACTCAAACATATAACTCACCATCACAGACCATTGCTGCAGCCATTTGTCTCTCCAATTATTCGCAGCCTCCAATTTCAATAAAATTCATTTAAAAAAATGTTAAATTCTTATAACTTTAATAAATCTTAGAAAATCTAAATCTCCACTAAATATTGTTTTCTTATGCTCATTGGAAAGCTATCAAGCCCTAGTAATTTTAAACAATAATTTTAATATTTTTTTTCAATTGGATTATGAGTGAAATAGCTTCATTCAAAAACAAATTTCTTGACTTTCTCAATATCCAGTGTCAAATGGAGTTTAATTTTGGATGGCAGATTATTTAGCATGTTATTAACTTACCATAATTTTCTTGAGTCCACATTTGCTCTAGATTTTTGTGATTTGAATTATCAAGGTCATAACTTTTAAAAATATTTCTTAAAATGCATAGATTTCTTTTATCTTTTTTATGTGGTGAATTTATGCATATGAAAGGGTTAGCTTTCCATTGATTTCATAAAACTCTAGTAGGCATACTGTCCAAAATAAATTATCAAAGGTATAGATGAATTTACCTATCATGAATTATAACGAAATATATGGTGACTTTGATGAGCACAGATTTTGTGAGTTTTAAGTATATGTACACATGTACCTATGTTTTAAATTTCACTCTATTTTGAGGCCATTAGGTATGACATTTACTAAACCCAATATTGTTGTACTTAATTGACCTAGAAATTTTTAAATTTTATATAAATATAAAATAAATCTAAAGAATACATTCTAAGTGTAAAATTATTCAAAATTGGAATCTTGAAGAGGAAAAATAAAATTCCCGTAAAAATCATTCAAAAAAAAATATAATTTAAAAATTAAGAAAAATCATTATTTAATTAAAATAAATAATAAAAAAATAAAAAAAATAGCAAATAAAATTTAAACACTTGAAATCAAACCTAGAAGTTGTCTCTAAAATTTGGGAAATATTTTAAGAGGTATATAGTTTATTAGATATAATAATAAGAAAATCACCTTCTATATAAATAATTAAATAATTCTATAAAATCATCAACTTGTAAAATTCATAACCAACTCCAAAAAAAATCAAATTGAGCTAACTTAAAGGCATTAAACACATCTCTAGGTGTAGTATCTATAAAAAATATAAAATCATTAAAAATCACTATAAATCAAAATGTTAAGATTTGGTAAACTTGTAAAATTCATTACTATTTAAAAAAATAATAATTGAGAAAACTTAAAGACATTGAACTCATAATTAAATCCAGTATTTAAAAAAAAATTAGAAACAAATGCAAATTAAAAAAGTTTATAAGTGATCAAATGTTAAATGCATTAAAGTATTAAAAAATACATAAAGAATTAACAAATAATCAAAATTTTAGTAAATCGTCAATATAATAAACTAAATAACATAAACAATAGTAAAATAAATATTAAAGACTCTGTCAATAAAGTTTTAAGATTGAAGTACCTCAGGATGCTGGGATATGTGTCCTTAGGAGGCCTTGGTCCTCGTGCACATTTTCACAAATACATGAATGAACTTTGATAAAATGTAAATATTAATTTATAAATATAATTAATAAATAATAAAAAATTCCAACTAAATTAAAAATTATTAATAAAATACATAGACATTATAGATTTCACATACTTGTAATTGATTCTTTTCATGAAGGCAAAGCGCGTTTTGGATTATAGGCTTTGAGGATTAAAACACTTAATTAAAATGAAAGACGATGCTATCCATCTACCAAAATTTTAGAGGACTCGTAGTATTACAAATTTAAGCATAAGAGTTGCTTATCAGTATCTTCTGACACTAGTTCTTGAGTGCTATGTTCTAAAAGATATAAAATTAATAATTGCAACAATTAAAATCCACTTTAAAATAAAATTCAAAAACTTTAAATTATTAAATGCTTAAATTCAAACCATTTATTAAAGACCTTAACAAACCAAATCAAATATAAACAATTCTATTTTTATTTTTTTTTGGAAAAATATGGGCAATCTTACCCAATTTCATTCCAAAAAAGGCAAATTATATAAGATTACAAATGATATGTAAGAAAATCAAAGAAAAAACTTACAACATCAAACTAGAACCTAAAAAAAAGTAATAAAAATCTCTTAAAAAGGAGAAAATAAAATCTGCCATAAAAACACATAAGTAATAGGAAACCCCAGTAGATATAACCAAACTTCCCAAAATATGAAACAAGAAAGGGTAACAACAGCCCTTCAAATCGAGTAGCCATCTAAGAGAAAAAACCACAATAAAACAAACTTCCAATAACAATCAAGACACAATCCATAATAGAGTACCATAGATAAATGAACCACCAACAACAAAAGCCAAGACTAAACATAGAGACAAAAATAACTAAGTCACTATCTTGGACGGTCACTAAAAAGTGAAGCAAACCCCCAGTAGCAGAAACTAAACTCCCCTGAAGCTGGAATAAAAGAAAAGAATCTAGTCTAGCCCAAAATTTTCAAAACCTCCTACGATTGACAAAAAAAACTGAAGAAAATCTCTATAAACCAAGAAATCAGGACAAAAAAGTGAGATTAATAAAAAAAATTTCCAAACACCAAGGAGAAGAACAAACCTCCAATAGTTAAAAATTGGCCGTCCAAGGTTTAATTCAAAAAAATCCAGTAGATGTCAGAAGTTTTAAGCCCCTTTAACAATGCCATCCAAGAATAACAATAATATCTCAAAGCATATCTATTTTGTAAAATCAACATATACCAATCCACTTTAATAAAAGAAACATAGTATGCATTATAAAAAAATTTAAAGGAAGGATGAAAAACACCATTCTAGGAAATGTTCAAAGCAAGTGGGTACGTAATAACAACTTGAGATAAAATAGAAGTTATAGTCGGGTACAAATAAGGAGGCAAATTCAAGCCACTATTAGAAATTCAATCCCATAACTTCATACAAATAGTATCTAAACCAAAAATAACACTATCCAAAAAAGCAACCTCATGAACAGACCTCCCCAAACACCAAGGATCCCAATATAAAAAGAGAGAACTATTACATAAAATTTTAAGTTGAATCTTTCCTTTAATATCTCTTACAATCATTAAATATTCTTCCAGAATATAGAAACTAACTGTTGCCAAGGCTTACAAAAAGAGAAATACTTAAACTTTACCTAAATACCTAAAGGACTAATGTCATCAATGATTCTCCAAATAAGCAAACAATTATAAGCAAAATTAAGAGCTTTAGGTTCAGAAATACCAATCCCCCAGCATCTTTAGGCTTGCAAACTTTAATCCAAGCAATGATATGAATCTTTCTACTAGTAGGATTACAATGAAAAAAAAAATTATAGCACATTTTTTTAATAAATTTAAAACAATATTTTGGCAAAGAATCTGCTTAATCTGATAAGAAATAATATTGGAAATAGTAAAGTCCAAGAATTGTACAATCCTAGCAAAAGAAAGTAATTTAGCTTTCCATCTAGCCAAAATAATACAAATCCTACCAAATAAAGTTTGAAAATCAACAACTTTCAGCTTCTTACTAGAAAGTGGTAAACCCAAGTTTTTAAAGGATACATAGTGATTCTAATGAAAACTATATAACTAATAGTAGCTTATAAATGACAATATTTACAAAATAATAAAGAGTTTTACCAGGATTAATAAATAAACCAGTGGCGGCCAAAAAAAGCCAAGATATCATTAATATGCTTTCTAGCATTCTCCAAAAAAGCTTTCCAAAAAATAAGAACATCATCTTCATATAGAAGAAGAGAAATAAGATAATCACCAACATTAATCTCCTCAAAGCCATTTTTTTTTAGAGAAACCATCCAACATATTAAAAAGTGCATTCATAGCTATACAAACAAGATGAGGAGAAAGCAGGCAACCTTGCTAAACACCTGAAAAAGACTTAAAAAATACATGCATATAACCATTAAGAATAACAATACAATAAACATTTTATATGCTTCCTTTAATCCAAGAGATGAAAATCCGAGGAAACCCTTTTTGAATAATCTAAGAGACTAAAAATCTCTAGAGATTGTATCAAAAGCTTTATGAATAACAATTTTAGCACCAAAAAAATTATCCTTAGAAGAGTAATTAAAATCTCTTAAAAGTTCAGCAACAAGAATGACATTATCCATAGTGATCCTCTTCTGAATAAAACTAGATTAGCTTTTATTAATAATAAAAGGCATAACACTCTATAACCTATTAGCCAGAATTTTAGCCACAATTTTATAAAGAACATTGCATAGAGAGATAGGCCTAAAATCAGGGACGTTAGTAGTAAAATTATTTATTTTTAATAAGTGAAAGTTTAGAAGATTTAGCAGCTCTCGGCAAAATAACAAATTTGAAATAATGAAGATCAGTTTTAGAAAAGATAGGAACAATAATCTCCGAAGTAGTCTTAAGGAATTCAAAAGTATAACCATTAGAACCCAGGGCAGAAGTTTTTGGATTGTTAAAAATAACCTTTTTAATTTCTTATACCAAAACCAAAAGAATAGAAGTAGCTTTTGAACAATCTGGAATAACATTAGCAACCAGAATATTGAAATAAGTATAATTAGCTAGAATAGGAGAATTACAAATATTTTTAAAATGATTAAAAAAAGTATTAATAAATTAAATAGGGTCCGTAATAATTCATTGAAAGAAGAAATAGCAAGAATCTTATTGTAATTATTCCTGCATTTGATTTTTGAAAAAAGAAACCCTAAATCATCTTCTCCACAGGTCATCCAATTTTACTTAGCCAACTAAGAAACCAAAAAAAACTAAAGAGAAAGATGATCTTTAAAAATAGAATTAATTTAAACAAGAGCTAAATTAAGATTCTAATTAAGACGGTCCTTCTATATAAGGCTATAAATCACATTGTTACTTCTTAAGATTCTCAATAGAAGAAGAAAGATGCATAGAGGAAGCCCAATCTTGTTGTTTAATTAAAGCTTTATGAAATTTAAGATTACCTTAAAGGTTATTAACAGAATTATCAACACAAGTTTTTGAAAAGCATCAATAAGAAACTCCTAGAAACTAACTATTTTGCACCAATAGTTTTTAAAAATAAATATATAATTAGTAGAAGAACAATTACTGCTATAAATAATAAGAGGCGAGTGATCAGAGCAAAGAGGAATATCAACAATGTAATAAGAAGAAGGATAAGCATTCATCCAAGAATTATTAACCAAAACCCTATCTAATTTAATATGAGTCAAGTTATTACTTTATTGATTGAACAAAGTATCAAAAATACTAATAGAAGAAAGCTCTAAAATCCCATAATTAAAAAAAATATAATGATTGAAAGCTCCAAAATTACTATAAGAAATAGTATTACCACTAGAAATTTCATTAAAAAATAACATCAACTAAAATCACCCATCAAAATTTATGATAAAGTAATATTAGAAGTGAGAATAAGAATATCATTCCAAATATTACTATATTTGTAGCAAATTTTGACACATAAATTACCTTAATAAAAAAGAATCAAAACTAAACTTTATAATCCCATGAATAAGCATACTAGTAATAAGAATAGAATTAAAAGAATTACAAGAAGTATTCTACTTTAACAAAATTCTACTAGCCGTAGAAAACCTAAAATTCTTATAGCTACCTTCTTGTTGAATAATTCTTTGCCAAGCACAAAACCAAGAATTACCAACAAGATCAATTTTAATTTTAGCTTCAATAATGAAAATAATTCACCCTTAAACTATTTAACAATATCACTATAAGCCTTAACTTTATCCAAACCGCTAAAGCCTCTCACATTCAAGGAAAAAAGAATTAGGAAATGATATTAATGTTAATATTCCAATTAGAAGCCTTCCTGGCAGCTCTAGATCTTGTAGACTTACTAGTAGTAATAGAACTTTAAAATCAGATTGATCCATAATAGAAATAACAGAGGAAGGAACCCCCTATATAGAAATATTCACATTGTAAAACTAAGGGCCACCTAACCAAACAAGATCGTAATCTTCCAGACAAGAAAACTTCAACATAAAGAAACCCTCATTTAAAGAAAGTAGAGTAAAACAACCTTTCATTTTCCAAACCTTTTGCATGTTAGAATTTAAAGCTTCAAAGTAAGGTCTCTTACCCAAAAAGTAACCTAACATCATAAGTCCCCATTCTTCAAACGCAACA
The DNA here is from genome assembly GCF_001605985.2 of Dendrobium catenatum. Classification (NCBI taxonomy): domain Eukaryota; kingdom Viridiplantae; phylum Streptophyta; class Magnoliopsida; order Asparagales; family Orchidaceae; genus Dendrobium; species Dendrobium catenatum. Next base: position 486,305 of record NW_021319110.1, on the reverse strand, counting down.
GAGACATCACCTTCAAAGAATAAAGCATGATAATTAGAATAAGGAAAAAAAGAAATAGAAAAAGGTTTGGATTAAGATTGATGAGAAGTCAATAACCATTTCATGCTTTTATTCCAATAGGGAAACCCCCAAAACAAGACAAGGATGCAAATCTAATTTTAGTGGAGGAAAAAAAAAAATCAATGAAACAACATAAGAACACCACACAAACAAAAAACACCAAAAAAATCCACCAATAAGGTAGAAGAAAAGCATAAACTAAGTGAATAACAGTCCAAGGAAATTATGAAACCCTCATCAAATCTCCTAAAATGCCTTCTTTTTTACACGCAGTTGTTTCCCTTTGAGTGAAACTAATGGGTATGACTCACATTCACACTGACATAACATTTACTAGGAGCATAAATGGCTTATAGAAATGATCAATAGTTTACCATTTTGGCCAAATAACACAATGGATGATAAGCCCCGATAATTCTAAACTATAAAACCTAGAAACTTTTTGAGCCATATGTAGCACTATACTATACGAGGATAACCAATTCTAGCCTAGCATAGGTTGTTTTTTTTTTTTTTTGCTTGGAGTGTCTTTCCTAGACGGTATTCAAGTTTTTATGTTTACTATCTATACTCTATATGCTTTATTTAATTATGTTTCGTTCATATTAGAGTGAAATTTCAGGGTTGTCGTATATTTATTTTAATATATATATATATATATATATAATCACACTTCATCACTTAAATATTTTTTCTAACTACTCTTTTATATTCTTATAAAGAAGATTGTATATAGGTAATAGACTAAATATAAAGGCAATGATGTAAATATAGTTTTTTTATATTTTTGTATTGCTATATTGAGTTGTATAGTGTCATGTGTGCTAAAAGATTAAAAAAATGATTATATATATATGTTCGAAAAGGAAATGATTCTTTTTACTTTGAAAACTTTTATCTTTTGGAATACTACATAAGATCCATTATCTAGAAGATTAAAGATAAAAAATAAACAATCATATTCAAATGAACATTTTTATTTGTATAATTATTCAAGTTTATTATTTGTGGTGCCTTACCACCTTTTTGATTGTAGCAAACCCTACTAATACTATGAAATTATAAATGTATAAAAGTTTTATTTATACATTATTATTCATTCATCATTTTATTGCACTATTACATATATATTCTAGAGACTTGATTATAATGATTTTATAAAATATAATTTCTTGATTCTAAAGATAGAGCCTATCTAATATTGCATTCATATGGAGATTGATTGTGCATATAATTATTAGCTACTAGCTCACTCTAGATAATTATAAGACCATATAATAAACACCACTCGGACTCTGCACATTCCTTTCATGTTCTACTCTCTTAAAAATCTATAATCTAAAATCTAAAGTGAAATACCAAATATAACTATAGAAATTATATTCTAAAGCTTGTGGATTGGAATCTTAATAGCCCAAAAATTTCTTTAAATCTATATTAATTTCATAACATTAGTCTTAATAATAATCAAGAGTATTTTCATAGGGGATGCAATTAACTCTAATGGATGGCCCTTATAGGAAGTGTAGAACCTAGATTAAAATAAATACTACCATAATTCTTTTTTGAGAAAGGGAAATTTTTTTGGATGTAATATTAAGATTTGAACATTTGTTTAATTTTACATTAAAAATAAAAGTGAATATTCTTTTACCCTTAGTGGTGGATTGAATACTTCTTAAGTTTTTTATTATGAAAATAAACTTATGAACTTAGTTTCATGATTAAATGATAAATGAATGTTATTTTCATCATTAGGGTTGAATTAAATATTTCTTATGCTGCTCAATTATGAGAGTAAGTTCATTGATTTAATTTCATGATTAAAATGATAAGGTGATATTCTTTTTACTCTTAGGGTTGAATCGAATATTCATTTGCTGAGTTCAAACATGAAAAAGAATAAGGGGTTTCTCTTTCTAATTTTGTAGTTAAAAAGTGGACTATCCTTTGGGATAGTATAATATATATTTACTCAAATTTTACAAAAGAAATAAAAAAATAGATTAATTAAAATTATATGTGCAAAGCAAGTAAGAATTTATTAATATTTAGTATTGGGAAAAAAATTTTGGATGTGTTTATTATGTGTTAATTAATTTAAGTTCTTATTAAAATTCAAATCATACTTTTTCGAGCATTTTATATCATGTGCTAAAAATTGAACTAGTGCCAACGCATTAGAATTTTGAGTGCCCTAGCATTCTCATGTCAAGTGCCATAGCATCTAAATTTTGAACTGCTATGCTAAGGTCTCAAAAACATTGATTGTATTGTAATGTCATAGCTTTTTATATTCAAGCACCACAATACTCCTCATGTTCCCATAGGACTCCAACACTAATATATGTAGTGTTTTTGTACATAAATATCATTTTTTATAGTAATGAGACACTATATTTAACACTACTTTAACCATTCATTATTTTTATCATGAAACATTTTTTAGCATTGCAATGCAGCACTGCACTACACATCATAGCTTAAATTCAAATCATAATTAATTTGTTGATTATCTATGGTGATAGTCTTATAAAAGAACCACAACACTCATACATGTCAAATACCATGAGAGTTCCTTAGTCAAAAAGTTGGTAATTCGATTTCCAACACCAACGCCATTTGTCCTTTCATGATGCAGTGCTAATGTAATCATCTATCCTTTAGCCTTTTTTAGCACCATAGTGCTTCACTTCACATCCCCATAGTGCTCATTAAAATTTATAAATAGGAAGGGTTATTAATCATTTTATTTATCATGCTTTGCATTACCTTATACTCTCTTTTTCATATGTTTTCATATTCTGTTATAAGTTTTACCCAATTTTAATGAGCTATAAAGTTTAAATAAGTAAGAAAAGGGCATCCTTTTCACTTAATAAGAGGATTTTATCTTTTTTGAGGTTGAGAAGTGGTATGCACTTGTATTTTTTAGCAAGCATCTAATACTTAATATGAAATTTTTATAAGGGGTAAGTGGGTTCCCTTTGATACCCCTAGCATTAAAAGGATCTACAAACATAAGGAGATTGTTTTTGATAATTATTTTTCTTTTAGTCTATACCATACTGACCCCTTATGATCTTCTTAGAGTTTTAACTAGTCCTCATAAATGAGTTGTTTGTAATGATAGAGTGAAAATAATTAATTTTCTAACATCATAATTCTCTAAACTTTCTAAGGCTTTTCAGAATTTTATGTCTACCTAATTTTTACTAAAAAAAAACTACTCAGGTAACTTGTGAGTGAAATATATAAAATTATGCAATCCAATTAATTTACTCCATAAATGTTGGGACATTAATCTATTATTCGTTGATGTATATCATTATGGGATCTACTTAGTAGGTTTAGGTCACTTCTCTTTAGTTTATTCCCTTTGAGTCACTATGTGTGTTATAGGTTACTCTAGTAACGAGTAGATTTTACCCATTTTCACTCTCACTAAGCAAAGAAATTGATTAATATAAGGAGGGAGGAGATGAGGAGGAGGCAGGACCTAGTGAGCCCAGATTGCTCGACCAGACTAATTTTAGCAAGCAAAGTACCGGCAGCCCGAGGAATTTAAAAGTTTGGGTTATAGATTTGATGGAGAAATTGACATGAGTTTCTAATTTTTGTGAGGAGAGACATGAAAGTTTGTTAGGGTTGTTAAGCCCTTATGAACTAGTCCATAGGCTAACTAAGAGGGGGGATTTGGATATTTTAAAACTTCTTTAACTAAAAGAAAAATATTTTATAACTTGTAGTAAATATGAATTAAATCAATAGTAAAAAGATTAATTAGAGATTTCAACCAAATAGTTAATTGCAATAAAAATAATGTACCAAAAATAATCAGAAAGAACACACTAGATTTAGAGTGGTTTGGTCCAACCTGACATACATCCAATCCTCGGAGCCACCCTCTGAGTATTGCACTAAACCTTTATTGACACTCCTTTTTCCCCCACAGCTGGGTGGAGAAGCCCTTACAAAATCACTTTCAGCTTCCCCGGTATGGTGAAGTAGCTGTGTAGTTTGACACAAAAGAGATCTTCTTCTTCTCATAACTTCCGTCAAGATGAACCTTGAATCCAACGGTACTAAGATGCAAGCTTGTTGGAGCAACTGTGTTAAACCACCTCCACACTCCATTGAAACCACCACATAGGATCTTCTCCCTCTCATACTCCACCCTTCCCTCTCTCCTATTCAAGTTCTCTCTTCAAGTTTTCTCCAGAAGAATGAAGACACAATGGCTGCCAAAGACACTTACCAACTGCCTTAACAAAGCTTAAATAGAGGGCATTAAAAAACCCTACAAATCAATCTTGGAAACAAAGATCAACCAGGATGATGTCAGGATCATCCCGTATGATATGCTTAAAAAGAGGGCTTTAGAAAACCCTAAAATTTTAATTCTGGTGCCAAATATCATCTTAGATGATTACAGGATCGTCCAGTACAATGTGCAAAATTTGAACTGATAATCCTAGATGATATCAGGATAGTCTTGGATGATCAGTTTAAATTTATGCAAATTGTCCAGGATAAAATTGTGTATTATCCTCGGTGATTAGAAGAAAAATTATGGTATTTTATCTTGGACGATTTTGGAAAATCAAATATGTTGGAAAACATCATCCAGTATGATATACAGATCATCCAGGATGATCTAATTGAACAATTTGACCATTATTAATCCACTAATTAAATGATGAATTTAGGTAAAATTGGTATTGATCATCTAGGATGATCTAGATCATCAAGAATAATTAGAACAAAATAGGAATCTTAAGTCCTTGCCTAAATTATCATTGGAGGCTATTTTTTAAGATCATAACAAATTGTCTAGTATTTTTAGTTCATAGAGCCAATCATACTGGACGATATAAATTGTCAAGTATAAATAGTTTAAATTTATGAACTTCAAGTTTTAACTCAATCTCGCTCACTCTGATTGTGTGTGTTTGTGTATGGTCACCAAGTATGAATATATAAAACTTAAACACAAATACAACCAGTTCTCCCACTTTGACAATATTAAAAAGAATTAAAGCATTGAAAAAGAAATAAATAATAAAAAATAAAATAAACACAAAAGATCAAATTGACCCTTGATCAGTTGGGGGTGATGGAAATGTTTAAGAAGAATCAATTAGTTTTAGCAAATTTTCATAAAATGAGAAATTTATCTCTTGATTTTATTCAAAAAAATAGAAATAAATAAATTGACTGCAGTGAGATCCAAAAAGGTTAGAAATTTGAATTTTATCAACCCAAGCTCAAGCTCCTTAAAGGTTAAAGTCCTTTTTAAAACAAAAATCTAATTCAAACATAAAATCATTTAAGAAAAGTGATATTTTCAAACTTCTTTTTAGAAAAACTTATGATAGAATAATATTACAAAGTGATTAACAAAAATCATAATTTTTAAAAATCAAGTGTTTGATGATATCAAGTAGCACATGAATTCTTCTATGATTTAAAGATTTGAAAGAGAAGGAAGCTTAATTTATTATGGACTCATTTTTTTCCTCTTATCAGTCGTTTGACACACTTTGTGCATCTTTCTTTTTTTTTGCTATCATTACACATTTTTCTACTTTTCTTTTGGGCTCATTTTATGCCTCTTATCTTTTTTGCGAGCTAGAACCTTTTTGAAACCTCTCAGTTCTGAGGATATATTCCAAATATAAGCGAAGAAAAACTTACTCTTTAATATAAGGAAAAATAAATCACAAAATAGAATCATATTCTTATGATAAATGTAACAACCTGATAAAAAAAATGAAAGAGATTTAATGACTTTGAATATTATTCATATGAGATAAATTACTGCAAGAAGATACAATAGATCTTATTTTCAAATTCCAACTTTAAATTTGAAATATATTTGCCTTCAAAAAGAAAATACCCCACTAAAAGAGTTAGAAGAAAAGAGACAATCATTGATGTTTCCTCCTTTAATTGATTAAGGGAAGTTAATCACTGGTAACTAAATTTTTAGGTAAAAAGGAGGTAAAATTTTAATTTTAAAAAAAATTGAGAGAAGTGAATTGATTCTCTTAAGGAAATATAATGTGAATAGTGATTTGTGTGTATAGAACTGAGATAAATCATATGAATATACAAAAAAAATAAAATAGAATGATTACAAAAAAACATAAAAAAAGCACAAAAAAAAACATTTAAAATGAAGAAAATAAAACAAAGAATATATATATTCATGCAATAACTAAACACAAAAACACACAAACAAAACTTTATACCTCATTACCTTGCTTCTGGTCTGATGATTAAGAAACTAGGTTAGCCAAGGAGATTTTTTTTATTTTTTATTATCTGACCTTTTTATAACCTGGTTAGCTTTACCTTTTTCCTTTGTAGGAAGAGTTTTCAAATTAGGGAACTATGTTTTCATATGTCTAGGTTTTCTATATCTAAGGAAAAAAATTTAAGGAGAAATCTTAATATTATTGTTATTTTTACCTTTGTTCTGCTTTTGTTGGTTCTTTTGCTTGTGCTTTTGTAGGCTTTCAAATTTTCTTGTAAACTCATCACTTTCATCATTTACTAAGCAACTTTTCTCCATATATTCAAATTTTAGCACTATCATTTCACCTACTTCCAAAAGCTTTTTACCCATACTTTGTTCCTACGCAATGAGTGAGCCAATCAAATTATCAATAGAATATTCATTCAAATTTTTTTATTCATAAATAGCAACAAATTTGGCATCAAACTTATCAAGTAGACAATGTTTATTAACCTTTTCAAAGTTTGACAATTCTTTACCTACAAGTCTAGTATAGTCTTATAAGATTTCATGCAAAATAGTTAATAATTATGCATTAAAATATTCAATCTTGATTTCTTGACTACACTAGTATCTTCATATGTAGTGTGTAATTTATCCCAAATTTCCTTGTCAGTAGTGTACAAGGATACTAACATACAATCTTTAGAATTTAAAGCATATAAAAATAGTAAAAATATTAAGCATTCTATTGAGCATTAATTTGCTCTACCATACTCCATTGATTAAAAGTAATATCATTTTTTATTTTATCTATAACACGTGATGGTACAAAAAAATTAGTTAGAATCATATGCCACATTCTCAATTGATAGCTAGAAAGTAGACATGCAAATTTTCTAAAAAACAAAAGAAATATTTTTAAATAATGGTGGGTCAGGTGATTGAATATCCTTCTGAAATATTACAATTATAAAAGTTAGCCATGGTTAAAAATTCAAATGTTTTGAAAAACATGATTTTATGAATACTTCTCTAATACCACTTAAAAGTTTGTTAGGGTTGTTAAGCCCTTATGAACTAGTCCCGAGGCTAACAAAGAAGGGGTTGAATTAGATATTTAAAAACTGCTTTAACTAAAATAAAAAAATTTTATGTCTTACAACAAAAAATGAATTAAATCAATAGAAAAAAGATTAATCAGAGATTTCACCCAGGAAGTTAATCGTAATAAAAATAAAGTGCAGAAAATAATCAGAAAGAATATACCTTATTTATAGTGGTTTTGTCCAACCTGAACAACGTCCACCCCTCGGAGGCTCCCTCCGAGTATTTCAAAAACCTTTAGTTACTCTCCTTTAGCCCCACTGCTAGGTGGAGAAGCCCTTACAAAATCACTTTCACCTTCCCTAGTGTGGCGGAGTAGCCAGGTCCTTTGACACCAAGAGATCTTCTTCTTCCCAAAACTTCCTTTAAGATGAACTTTGAATCTGATGGTACTAAGCTGCAAGCTTGTCGGAGCAACTGTGTGAAACCCCCTCCATACTCCCTTGAAACCACCTCCAAAGATCTTCTCCCTCTCAAACTCCACCCTTTCCTCTCTCCCTTTCAAGTTCTCTCTTCAAGTGTTCTCTTGAAGAACAAAGACACAATGGCTTTGAAAGACACTTACCAAATGCCTTAACAATGCTTAAATAAAGGTCTTTAAAAAATCCTAAAAATCAATCTTGGCCACAAAGATCATCCCGTATGATTTACTTAAAAAGAAGGCTTTAAAAACCCTAAAAACTCAATTCTGGTGCTAAATATCATCTTGGATGATCACAAGATCATCTTATGCAATGTGCAGAATTTGACCTTATAGTCCTGAATGATATCATGATAGTTTTGGATGATTAATTCAAATTTATACATATCATCTAGGATAATATTATAGATCATCATGGATGATTGGAAGAAAATTTATGGTACTTCATCTTGGAAAATTTAAGAAAATCAAATATGTCGGCAAACATTATCCAGTACGATATACAAATCATCCATGACAATCTAATTGAATAATTAAATAATAATTAATCCCTTTTACATAATCAATTTTGGTATTGATCGCCCAGGATGATCTAGATTGTCTTGGATGATTAGAACAAAATATGAATCTTAAATCCATGCCTAAATTATCATTGGCATATATTTTCCAAGATCATAATGAATTGTCCTGGATGATTGAAATCATCCAGTACGATTAGTTCAGTGAGCTGATCGTTCTGGATGATATAAATTATCCAATACGATTAGTTCAAAACTTAAACTTCTGGTTTTGACTCAATCACACTCCCCCTGAGTGTGTGTGTGTACCCTTATAAGACTTAACTCAAGAAATTAAAAATACATCAATAAATATTACAAAAAATGTTACAACATAACAAATTCTACCAATTTTTGAGCCTTCAATCTTTATTGGATGGTGCATAATATTCCTGAAAAGTTAGTATGCACACAAACAAAAATATATTATAAATAAAGGAGACAATAGGATGTGAGCTATAATATTTATTATCATCAAAAACATAAACTCATAAGCTCGATTTGCAACAAGACAGTAGTGGTACGAGGGGATTTCAAATTTAGTAGTCCATATTATGGAAATGTAGCAATGGCTCTAAAATTATGCTTAAATGTTCAATAAATCGTTTGTTGGTTTGTATAGGAGGAGTTCATTTATGGATAATCTTGACTAACTCCATTTCCATACAATATGAAAAGTAATAGATAATGATTATGATTTTGAGGAGGCTAAGGAACATAATTAGAATTTTGGAGAGTTTTTTTATAATTTTCTTCATTTTTATTTTAATTTGCCTGAGAGAGACAATGATTTAAGAGATTTGTTCTATTTTTTTTTTACTTTTCAACATTTTTTATTTTCTTCTCTTAGAGATTCTGAGTGGATGTTGTGAGGATAGTTCTTTCGATGGTTAGTGTAGTGGTGCACAAGTTGCTGGTAGTATTGGATAGCATGCTTATAATGTAATGCATAAGGCTATGTTCTATTTAACATTGCAATAAAAAAGCCTTTCTTGTAGTTCTCTTACATTTTATTTTGCACTTTATTATATTTTTTTATTATTACTAATTTTGTTTTTTTTTTCTTAAATGTTTTTATTAACTCAATTTCCTACTTGCTTAACTATTGTAATGTCTTCTTTTAAATTGTATTATGAAAACTTATTAGCCCAAAAAGAAAACTACAATTAAAAATCACTTTAAATGTTGAATAATCTAAAACTAGAATTTCCAAATTGAATGAACAAGGAAAAATAATTTCAATTTTAAAATTATATCATGCAATTAAAAAAAATTATCCAAATGTATACATTACATTCAACATAAAAGATATAACACCAAGGGTACTGACTACTCATTACAATATTGAATAACTAAATTCAGGAAAAGGTAGTACATAGATTAATTTATAAAACTTATCATAAATTCAAATATAGAATTAGTGAACTTTTAACTATCCTTTCATAATTCAAATTTATGATCACTTGATGAAATAAAGTTAATTACATCACTATTTCAGGAAAAGGTTTCCATCTGCTGGCTTACTCCTTGGTGATCAAGTTTTTATGGTCTATTTTTACTTTTGCTATTAATTTTGTGGCTGTTTGGATGGGGTTATGTGCTGCTGGCTTGGTTCCTGCTTGACATTGAATTCTATATGGATGAATTTTTTACTACTCTTTGTAATTATAACTATTGTATTTTACTTATATGCCTTTATCTTTGCCATATCCCTTTTGTGCTATATTTTATTATGCAGTATCCGTCTTTTATAGGTGAGTATATTGATCGCATCTGCATTCTTTCGATTGGCATTTTTCTTATAAGGGAACCTAGATTGGGTCACTGTTCTTTGGATCTCTGATCTTTTTCTGGTGGCCATTCTTGTGCACCGTAGCATGTACCTAGGTTTTCTTATATCTTTTGTAAGTAGGGACCTCGAGCTCATAGATTATTTTGTTTTTTTTTTTGTTTTGTTTTTTTTTTTGTAGCTCTTTTGAGGAGTAGTAAGCTTGAGGTCCCTTTAAGGACCTTATAATAATTTTTTATATTAACGCGTAAGCCCCTCAGTGGGTTTCCCTAAAAAAATGGATATTATTAAAGATAATTTCTTATTATTCTATATTCATGACCATTTAAATTAAAATGACACTTAATTTAGATCTAGATGGTAAAGTATTATCTTATACTTTTAATCTTTTTAAATTACAATTTTTAATTTGGAATAATGAATTGATTAATTGGGGGAAACACTTTCTTTCAGGACAATCAATAATAAAGATGGTAGAAATTTATTAAGTTGAAATTGTACCTATTTTTATTATGTTAAATTCAAGTAAATATATTTGTTTTATTTGAGGTTTTGCAGGAATACCTCCTAGAACTAAATAATTTACACAAAGTTTGAACCAGTGACACATTGCCTCAAACATTAGCATCGTAATGCCTTTAACATTTGATGCTGATACCAAACATTGCAACACTAGAGTCTTACAAAATAATTGATATTAATTCAGTATCCCGATAGAAATTAATGTTAGTGCCACTGCACCATGAGCACCTCAGTGCCATTAGAGGAATAACTAAGAGCTTTATGCTCTATCAAATTTGTAAATAATTTAATACTAAAGCACCAACCACTAAAGCACCATGGACCCGGATGATGGATCAAGCATCTTGATGCCCATGTTTTTATAGCGTAATAGGGGAGTACCTAATGAAAGAAGTATCTCATTGGATAAGCCAAAATTTATGTGGGGTGTTCCTAAAGATACAAAAGAACCAATCAATTAGCTCCGTGGTGCAAGTTTATATTTTAATCACTTTGTCGAGCGTCGAGGCACCTAAGTTATTTATGTTATAAATAGGTTTAAATTCTTTTCTTTAGAATCATAGTAGTGCATTATAAGTGAGACTAGGGGATAGTGAGTTACATCTAGTGGAATGGATAATGTCTATGTAGTGATAGAAAAAACATTTTATAGTGGACAGAAGTGTGGAGAGTGAAAGTGTAAGGAGGGATTATGTCCGGGAAAATTCCATCAATTCTAGTGATATTTTTTCATCTTTTCTATTTGTAATTTTTCTTAAGCAATAAATTAAATGTGTTTATCTCCAATTTATTTCTATGTCTCACTAAAACTCCTTATTTTATATAGATCATGTGAACAATCTATGTATATCCTAATGTAAACTCTTGTACGCAAATGAGAATGCTTGTTCTCAATTTCTCTCATGCTTTATTTAATAAATGCAATGGGCATGTATATAGTTAAAATCTAGTGTGATACAATTTCTCAATGAAGGAATGTTAGAACAATTAAGAGAACTGAGATGGAATGTTTTCATTCATAAACATAGAATGACTAGAATATTAGATTTTATGGATATAGGATCATTGTAGAATGGCAATAAAACCTTTCTTTACACTCTTATAACATTAACAAATATCTATGGTTGCATAAGCTTTAATCCAAAACATTTATTAATGAGTTTTCTTATGTATACATAAGTTCATTTAATATCATTAGCCTCAAATAACTTTAATTCTATGTTTCTTAACTATTTTCTGCATTTCTTTGTGGTTATGAAATCTACCCTTTCTTTAAATACATGGGATGAATTCAATATCTTGAGTAGATAATAATAGAGTTACTTGTTGCATAGTATTTTTTTCATAGGAACATTACTCTCTCATACACTTTATTACTTGATCAATACGTAAATATGCGTTATTTGGAAGCATATAGAACATAAAGTCATAATACTAAGAAAATTCTTAAGCATCACATAGATAAGTTCCACCAAGTCTCCCATTAGTATGTCTCCCTATCATTTACTTTTCCTAATGGCATGCCACTTTTCTTTAGAATTAGAATAGAAAGCATATTTGGTGTTAGAAGAATTAAATTTCAAACTAATGGAACTTGAAGAAAAGAGATTAATTTAATTCACTAAAAATAATAATGGCCATTAGACCACCTTAAAATGCCATAATATGTATATATAAGGCTGATGATGTATTGGAGCACCAAGCAATGGTGTCACTTAGGTGGCCAATGGAATAGTATTTAGGGCATATTTATAGGCCCTAAAAACTTAACTTTCATGCAATATAAGTTTAATGGTATTGTCTCATTAACGAAAGCTATAAATTGTCCTTATATGTAAGCTTTCCAAACACCTTCATATGATGGAATTTGTGAATAAATATGATAAATATTATGTGTCATAATAGGTAAGCTTTCCCAGCATAGTTATTTCATAGAACATGTTTAATAATAAGACATATTTAAGTTTCCCTAATATATATGATTTCACTACACTTATATTTTATGAAATGATTTTAATAAAATGACACTACTATGTGCCTAAATATATATTATATCAAATATAAATTACATTTAATTATAAATTCATTATGGTAACTCATAATATTTCAATTATAAATAATTAGTCTCCACTAGAATTTCTAAAAATCACACGTACATATGAGATCTTACAAAATAATTTTTTCTTCAAATTAAAAATTTATTTCATACTAAAATTACAAGAATTTTCCATCTTAAATATAACAGACGTTCTACTTCACTTTTCATATTTGTACCTAATCAATCTATTACAATAAATGCCTTCACAAAACATTACACAAAAATCCAAAAAAGTAACCTTATTATGAGGGAAATTTCCTTACACAATATCAACCAAGTCATGGGATCTCTATTTCCAAAAATCATTTTTATCCACTCAAGTTTGCATCTGAAAATACAAAATGAAATTTTAATTGATAAAATTATTATTATGAATACATTGATTTCTTATATCTTATTAATGCTAGACATTTGCAAGAGGAATGTCAAATAATCCACCACATATATTTAAAATTTTCAACAACAAAATAATTTCTATACAATAGAATAAGCATATTTAACTACAAAAGATAAGTTGATCAAATATAAAGGATTTGACATATCATATCTCAAGGTTTTAATGAGCAATTTTTTAATAACGTGTGAGTTGTTTTTACTATGATTTAAGTTAGGCTAAATTAGAGTTGACCTGGGCAGTGGTGTAGGTGGAGTTGTTGCTCTGAGGAATTAAGAATAATTGATTCTAGGTTATTTATGAAATTGCAACTCTCCTTCCACTTCTAGCCTTTGGCTCAACCCCATTTTTTGCTGCCCTTGCCCTTGTCCTGCATCCCCAAACTTGTAATTAGAGATAAATAAGATAGTAGTTGGAAAACCTAACTTTAACTTTGGCCTTCTAGGGCTCCAAAGGATGTGTCTGGATAACCAAAAAATTGTAAACAAACACAACGCCATACAAATCAATTATTTTATTTGTTGGATTTTTCTTTCAAATGCCAATTCATTTGCGTACTCCTAAAGGGATTATCTATGCTTTGAACTGATAATGCAGTCATAAAAAGAAATAGGAAAAAAAAAAAGAATAAGACAAAGTAACATAGAAAGACAAAATTGATGGATTCACATAAGAAGAATAATATAATATTATAAAACTTCCTAGAAATTTAAATAATAGTAAATATACCTAAACAACATTGTTAAGTCATATTTTTCATGTAGGAACCCTGAGTGCAATTTTACCTTTAATTCCATCCTCTATAACCACAAAAGCTAATGTAGGTGAACCACTCTCCCCCCTAAAAGTTTTCATTTACTTTTCTTGCTTGGTTTTGAATTCTTCTTCCTCTTGTTCCTCTCCCAATGTAACAGTAGAACCACTTGGGTATGTAGTTACAAGTTCTTGTAGGTTGTTTCTTCATTTTAAGAGCAACGAAACCATAAGATGCTTCCGTCCATAAAACACATCTAGTTCCAACATAAATTGGTCCTTAAATACCATCAAGCCCCTTCATGTTGATCTATAGAAAAACACTTAGTGTCAGTTTCTCATCGATTGAATAGTGCCTAAGAATTAAAAAAAATTACTCAACCCTTCAACAAAGAATGCAATTTTTTGGTTAGCATAACAATCATGATGGTCAATACCATCAAATATATATGGAATTTGTACATATCACACTCTCTGCTCAAACACAATTCCAAAATGTGATACTTTGGAGATGGGAAAACATTCCAAAACCTGAGTGTCTCATCTCCAGCTCCAAGATGATTGTCTGCGAAAAAAGAATGCTAGAAAAGGATGAAAGATGGTATATATACTCAGTAAATGAAGAGAAATGCTTCTTAACTTGCACATTAAAGAGATGGTCAAATATAAAAATCTAAATGTATTATAGTAACTGTGTCTTTTCCCTGGATCACTGTGAGTCATGGTAGAAGAAAGTTCAAAAAAAACTTGAGAAACAAGAGGTCTTTTAGTGTTAAAAACTCTATTCTCATGAAGAAGGTTTTTGTGCCAAAAATTGTTGTTTCGAATTCAAATAAGGTTGGGGAGCTGGCTTCAGATCATAGAGAAGCTAATGAAATCCTTGGTATCCCAGAAGTGAAGAAAACAGATAATTCTGCTATTATTTCAACTGAAGCTTAAGGTGTTATAGAAACAATTATGGAAGTCAAGGATAGTGTTGCAAGTCCCAACAAGTTTTTTGTCTTAACAGACTTGGAAGATCTTAAGGAGAAGGAGACTGAAGCTATTAAGGTGCATGAAAATGAAGGCTTCGAGGAGGGAGAGATTCGGGAATCAGCTCCTGTAACCAGAGAAGGTCCAAATAAGCATTCTGCTGATTCTCAAATTATTGTCAAGACTTGTCCCGAGTCCACCTCTTGTGAAAAAGGTATTCATTCTAATGAGAAGAAATCCAAGCTTTTGAAAGAACTCAAATCTTTGGGATCGGGCAATGTCATCCCTCATAATAGGAAGGGGGGAAGTGAAAAAACTAAAAAGGTGAGGGGTGTGAACCCCATTACCAAACAATGACTTCCTTATTATTTTGGAATTGTAGAGGGGCCAAAAAAATGGAGGCTGCCCTCTGCCTTAAGGAGATTATTAAAGACCATAAGGTGTTCTTTATTGGTTTGTTAGAAACAAAAATCAATTCTCTTGATAATAACCATCTGTTGAAGTTATTGGGTAGAAATTGGGATTTTTTCTCTGTTCCAGCAACGGGCTTATCTGGTGGTTTAATGGTGCTGTGGAGAATTGATCTAGCTGACTTTGTGGTGAAGGAAGCTACATCTCAAATGATTTTGGGAAATTTGATTGTTCACGGTAAAGGAAACTGGATGGTGGCATCAGTTTATGGCAGCACAGTTATGCAGCTAAGGAGAGACCTGTGGAAAGATCTGGAAAAGCATTGTTCTAATAATCTTCCAATGATTTTGGGAGGAGACTTCAATTGCGTTTTATCAGAAGAGGAGAAACGATGAGGAAAGAAGTTTTTCCTTGATCAAGGCTCGAAGGATTTCAGAAATTTTATGATTGCCAATGATTTACATGAACTTAAGTCCATGGGTTCTAAGTTCACTTGGTGTAACAACAAGAATGGCAATGCTCGTATATTGGAGAGGCTTGATAGGTGTTTAATCCATTCATCAGCTTTAAACTTGTTACAAATTGCATTTCTTAAGCACTTATCTCGCATAGCTTCGGATCATTGCCCTTTACTACTGAATATCTACAAGCTGATTGAGAAGATGCAAAAAGATATTCGTTATGAAGAAACCTGGGCTACTTATTACAGGGCGACGGCTTTGGTAAAGAACTTATGGAACAAGAAAAGTTTGGCTGATCCACAAGCTTCCTTTACTGAAATTGAGAAGAACTCTTAGGGGATTATTCTATTGGAGCATGGCAAAGTTCCTAGAGCTTAATTCCCTTAGAGATAGATTAAAGTTTGAAATTCAGAAAATTCAAAAAGAAGAAGATGAGGGTTGGATTTCTTTTGAAAAACTTCATATTTTGAGATCTAAAATCAATGATCTCAATATCACTTTAGCTAGACTTAACACTTGGTGGAGACAAAGAGCTAAAGTGAAATGTATGGATGAAGGTGATTGTAATTCTTCCTTTTTACATGCATTTGCTAATGCTAGAAGGAACTTCAATTGGATTAATCATATCAAGACTAAGGAGGGGATTATCTCTGAAGATGTGAATGTTATCCAGAACACTTTTTCAGAATTTTACAATCTAAAGTGGCAGTATAGGGAATGTTCACTGGAGAATTTGTCGAACACAACAAGGACCATTGGCAATCCGGACAGCAATTTTCTCATGGCAGATTTCACTAAATAAGAACTTAGGAAGGTTATCAAAAGCTCAGCTAGAGGCATATCTCCTGCATTGGATGGTTCTTCATTCTCTTTCTTTAAAGACTTTTGGGATACAGTTGAAGATGATGTGTGGTCAGCAGTGAATCACTTCTTTTTACATGGTACTATGGATCAGGCTTGGAAATAGACTTTGATTGTTTTGATTCCAAAAATCCAAAATCCTCTGGAGCTCATTACCGTACTATAAGTTTATGTATGACCATTTATAAAATTGTAGCTAAAATGTTGTTAAGCAGATTGGAGAAAATTATCCCTAAACTCGTCACGGTTGACCAAGCAGCTTTTATTAAAGGTCGATCTCTAGCAGATCATGTCCTCATTGCTCATGAAGTTTTCAACAAATTCAGGTGGTCCAAGTCTAAAAAAGGGATGCTAGCAGTCAAACTTGATATGGAACAGGCCTATGATAGTATGGCTTGGCAAACACTCAGGCAAGTTCTTATTCGATTTAACTTTCCCACTAAATTTATGGAGCTTTTATTGAGTTGTGTTTTTGATCCAAAATACTGCATATTTGTTAATGGCAAGAAGACTAATTGGATTGAAGGGAAATGTGGATTTAGGCAAGGTTGCCCCTTTTCTCCATTTCTTTTCATTTTATGTGCTCAAATTTTTTCGGATGCTCTATCCTTGAGAAGGAAGGGGAAAGGAATTTCTATTTCCACTTCAGGACCGAAGATCTCTCATCTGCTCTATGCGGATGATATTCTTATTTTTGAGGAGGAAAAGTTGAAAGAGGTGAAAGAATTGAAGGACATTATTTGCAACTATTGTAGCTGGACGGGACAGAAAGTTAATTCTGCTAAATCTATGATTCTTTTTGCTAAAAATACAAAAAAGAAGACCCAAGATAAAGTTGTCAACATTCTTGAATTCAATGTGGTCAAGGAGATGAACTATCTTGGGATTAAAATGACCTTAAGAAGAATGGTAGCATCTGATTTTCACTGTTCTATCAATTGGATCCATGACTCTTGGATTTTAGATAAAAGTTTGGCATCTTGGCCGACTTTTATTAACATACATAAAAATCATGAAGACCATCTTGACTCTTTTATTACCAATGGCAATTGGGATACTACTAAATTGGAAACTTATTTCGGTGAGCATCTTATTAATACCATTCTTGAAATCCCTATCAAGATTAATTTGATTCATGATTCTGTTGTCTTGAAGAACAAAATTTCTGGGAAATCCATCACGGCTTTGGCTTATGATGCTGTTTTAGACCATGAAGAGGAGGTGAATAATTGGGAGTGGCTTAAAAAGTTTAAATTGAAACCGAAAATAGAATTCTTTTGGTGGAGACTTCGGCATAATGCAATTCCTTCCAAAGCTTTCTTGTTCAATAGGAAACTCTGTGATTGTGCGGGTTGTCCTAGAGGTTGTAAAGAAAATGAAGATATCAACCACATAATTGGGAGATGCTCCAAGATGATAAAAGTTACTAATATTCTAAGAAGTTGGGGTTTTAACATCCCTGTTTTCCAATGTTTTGAAGATTGCCGGAACAGCCTACAACATGAGATGGGGAAAGATTTGCTTTTAGGTAACATCCTTTGCAACACAGTCTTTTTAGTTTGGAAAAGCAGGTGTATGCTCGTTCATGGAAAGGGAGAAAATTCTGACTTCATCATAGCTGCCAATGCTATCTCCTTTGCATTGAGAACTAATTTTATTATAACCCGAAAGGAACACTGGGATGCTAACCAGCTAAGGCTGAATTCAACTTGGCATCCTCCTCCCTCTGGATGGGTTAAAATTAATATTGATGCTGCTCTTAAAAGAAACCACTTGGCGGGAATTGGTGGAGTAATCCGTGATGACAAAGGGAGGTTCTTATTAGCTTTTGGCAATAATTCCCTACACTGGGACATCTCTCTATTAGAGTTATTGGCAGTTCTCAACATAAAGAACATGATCAAAGGATGGATGATAGAAGCTCAAGGTGTGATCATTGAAGGAGACAATCTTAATATCATCAAACTGCTAAAGAGTTCGATAAAAGGTTGGAAGGTTAGTAGGCAAATTGATGAAAATTTATCTTTCTTGACTGATTTTAAACAAGTTCTTTTTTCTCATTCTTTTAGGAATGGGAACAAATTAGCTGATATTTGTGCTAATTTGGCTCTTGAAGGATCTTTTGTTTGGGAAAATCTTCAAGATATTTCCATTCCTCCTTCTTTCTTGTATTGCTTGAAGGAGGAATGTGATGCTTTAGGATTACTCTGATTTGTAGTTTGGTGGCTTGTTCTTTTCTTTAATGCTATTTTTAGCATTTCTTCAAAAAAAAAAAAACTGTGTCTTTTCAACAAAGAAAATTATTAACTTGTCATCAAAATGAATATCTACATATATATAAGGTCCAACTTTTTTTTTTTTTTTTGAGAAAATTAAGGGTAAAGGCCATTTCATTGCTCATAAGAGAAAGTTACATAAAGCATGTAAAATCAAAAACCTTTACTATAAACAATTATAGCAACAAAATAGAACCTACAAAATTACAATTTAAAAAATGAAACCTTCCAACCCAAAAAGTACTAGGGAAAACTTACAAATTTGGACTAAGAATGCAAAAGATGCAAACTAAAAACTAAATATTATTCTCCCTTCCGCCATAATTACAACTAGATAAAAGAAAAAGCAGCTAATATTTTACAACACAGACGAACCTCAAAAATAGGACCAAATCAAAAGATCCTCAAACATGCAAAAGATCTCCACATGAGATCAATATATAACTAAATCATGAGATATGACAAGAACATCTATTTTAAAAATACAAAAAATAGATTTTAAACATAATGATTTCACTATATTTCATTATTTTTATCATATATCTTAAAAGTAGTAAAAAAAATAATACACAAATAAAATTAGGTTTATGATCTGAAAAAAAAAGGTAATAAGATAACTATCCCAAATAGAGCATAAATATTACATACAACTATGAAATCCTTTAAAAGCTGCTCTTAATAGTTTGAGTAATATATTATTTTATGAGATACTGTGTAGTAACTTCTGCAATTCCATTAACCCATAAAAGTACATAAGCCAATAAGAATAAAACCTGATATTTGGTAACATGAAAATAAAGGGTCGCCATTAATCCATGCCATGAATTGACCGGCCATATATTGAAGTAATAATTTTGTCCTATGAAGTAGAGCTTGAGTTAAATGTAAGAACAATATATGAAGATGTTAAGCTTCTTAATTAGATGAACAATATTTTTTTTTAAATAATAAGTACCAAACAACAAATATTGATAAAGTTAGGCTAAATTAGCTTGGTTGAAGAAAGAAACTCAGAACACAGCCAAAGTTCTAAGCACAATGCCGTAGTCCCTACTTTTTTTTGGAATATTAACTAAAACACACAATCAGATGAAAAATCACCAACCACTGAGGTAATGAGATGGAACTATTGATTCTTATTAAATTAATGCAAATATGTAAATCCATTAATGTGTAACTAATGAGTTAAAGTAAATAGAATTTGACAAATATTGGAAATAGAGTAAGATTGACCTTTGAATTTTTTAAACCCTTCCATCAATTCAGTATGTCTTTTATGAATGTCATTATTGCTTTTCTCATTAAATTATTTTGGGATAAATAAGTATTAGGCATATCAGATCCAAAAAAAATAATCACTGCTACAACATTGAATCCAAACTTGTTAGGGACTCATTTTTGTAGGTTGTGTATATAGGACAAAAGTTTGATGAAATGCTTATTTTATTTTCATTATATTATACATGAAATAAAAACTCCATTTTTAAGAGGTTTTGAAGTTTCATGCAGTGTAGAAATTAATTATCTATCATTGAATCCTATTTTCATTGAGTGAATAGAATAATTACAATAAACATGAAAGCAGTAAAAACCTTATGAAATAAGGAGAGCTTATAGAACATTGTAACATAAAAGTAAGCAAAACAACTAAAGTAAAACCTATTTAAATTATCAACAGAATCATAAAGTACCAAAACGAATATGGAAACTACAAAGTACTGCTAAATAGAGTACTAATTATTGAAAAAATATTAAAAATGCACCTAAAATAGTAAAATAACATCATGGAAAATATTTGCTCATCTGGTTGCCAAAGTTAACCATCAAAAAGCAAGAGTTCCATTACACCTCCATTGACAAAATGGCACTTAACAACATTAGCTTGCTTAGCATACCAAAGGAAGCATTTCAATACTATTTTAATAAGAAAATCTAGTTTCTTAGTAAAAAAGAAAAAGCAGAAAAAATATTCCATTAAATATCCAATAAAAAAATGTTAAAACATCAAAAAAGATTAGCAAAAAGTCTAATCTTAATGCAGCAGAAAGTAAATAACATAAAGGATATTACAAATAACCTGAATTAATTTTTTGGCAACATTTTTAGTAAGGGTTCTTGTTTCATATCTTAATGCTCTATAAGAAAAAAAAATGAAAGTTAATTAAGAAAGTGTAATTATATAACCCAATTATATCAACATATAAAGCAAAAATATAGCATATGTAAGACAATTGAAATCTAAGTCAACTCTTCAAAATTAATAATTCTTCTTGTATTTAAATCATCTTCATAAACAACCAATATTAAATTAATTCCTAAAATATCAAAAAATTTATTACTTATTAATAATTTTAATATTTAAAATTAAAAAAAAAAACTTAATAAATCTTGAGGCCATGCAACATAAGTTCCAATTAACTGTCAAATTATTATTAAAGTACTATACAGTATAATCACAAGAATGTTTCTATGCTCTAAACACAGATTTGAACCTAATGGATAGTTACCAATCTGATTTCTAGGATCCATACTTTGGATATATCCAATTGCCATAATTTTAGTCAAATCAGGGACACTTTTGACTATAAGTTTATTTAATATATATATATATATATATAATATGGCTCTAAAAGTTCAAAAGTAAATAGTTTTCTTTTAAATAAGAGTATTGTTATTGAGAGAGTATACATCACCATTTTAAGAATATAAATTAGCTCCTAATGGGGTGAGTGCTATTAGTAGCTTTATTGACCTTGCTTTCAATATACTTGGGTCAATGGGGTTGACTTGGTCAAATTAACCAAGCCAGACCCTAAGACCACTTCCATTGGGTTTAGTGAGTCAAACCAAGTCTGTTGAGCCTAGGACTAGGTACTAGGTAAACCTAGGTTGACCAAACTAGCCTAGATCCCCTTTATTTAAGTCTCAATTAATTTTACAATTCAATTTGCACAACTCCTAGTCAAATAGGACTCGATTGACCAAGTTGACCTAGTCAATAATTGGCTTGGTTAACCCAAGCCTAATTTGGTCAAATTTGACCTATTTATGTCAAATCTTTGTCACTTTAAGAATTTAAACTCCTCCAAGCCTTCCCTTTGAAAGTGCTCTGATGACACTAGAAAGTTCGTTAGGGATGTTAAGCCCTATAGAACTGGCCCAAGGCTAAATAAAGAGAGTGGTGAATTGGTAAAGAAGAAACTTTAATCAAAGTACAAAACAAGATCACCACAAATAAAAAAATTGCGAAAATTAAATACGGAAGAAAATAATAAGAAAGAACACACCGAATTTATAGTGGTTCGGTCAAACCTTGACCTACGTCCACTCCTTAAAGGCACCCTCCAAGTATTGCACTAAAATAAGTGTCTCTCCTTTATCCCCCACAGTAAGGAGGAGAAGCCCTTACAAAATCACTTTCACCTTCTCCGGTGCAGTGGAGTTGCCGGGTCCTTTGACACCAAAGTGAACTTATTCTCTGGTGAACTTCCCTCAAGACAAGCCTTGAATCCGACGGAATTAAGATGCATGCCTGCCAGAGCAATTGTATGGAATCCCCCTCCACACTCCCTTGAGTCACCCCTCACAGGATCGTCTCCCTCTCTCATACTTCACACGTTCCCCACTCCCTTTCAAGCTTTATCTTCAAGTTTCCCCCATAAGAACGAAGCTACAATGGCTGCCAAAGACTCTTACAAAGTGTCATGTCATAGCTTAAATAGAATATCTCTAAATGAGCTCATTAATGCAAGTTGCCGACATTATTGTCCAGGACGATAGGCATATCATCCTGTACGATCAGTTCAAATTCAGCTCATCATCCCGAGATGATTTGGGATGATCAGAAGAAAATTGGTTACATCGTCCTGGCCGATCTCACGATCGTCCCATCCGATTAGTTTAAAACCAATTTCAATCATCATGATCATCACCCTGAATAGATTCTGGCTGATGTAAATCTTCCAGGCAATCATCATGGCCGATCCTATGATCATCCTGGATGATGTGATCATATCAATTAACCATTAATACTTTCCAAAGATACTAGATCAATTTAGGCATAATTGAGATAGATCATCCTGGACGATGTCTATATCGTCCTGGCCTATTTCCTAAAACAATGAATACCTAATCTGATTAAGGCGATTGATTCTTTCTAAATTGAGCTTATCATCCAGGCCGATACAAGTATTATCCAGGCCGATACAAGTATCATCCAGGCCGATCAGCTCATGACGGCTTCCTTAATGAGGATGCCCTAATTAGGGTTTCTACTTTTGGACCGATCGTCTAGGATAATATAAATATCATCCCGAATGATGTTACCAAAAATAGAAATCTTTAGGGAACAACAGAAAAATCTTCCAAGCCACAAAACACCAGGAGCCACACTAAAAATAATGGACTCAAGAAAGGAAAAAATGTACAAACTAACTAAAACCTAGTCTACCCAATCTTGAGCTGATTCTAAAATGCAGTTCGATCATGTGAACCTGAATTATCAATATATAAGGCAGTCATAGAGAAATAAAAATGTTTTCTATCATCAAAATCATAAACCATTGATCCGCAACAATCTCCCCTTTTTTGATGATGGCAAACAATTCAATTTGAATTTAAAAAAAAAACAATTTCTCCTAATCTCCCCCTCACTATAATAAACCCTTTTAAAATATAGGGGAGATAAAAAATATTTTTGTTGTTTTTAATTTTTTGAAAAAAAAGGATACAAATTCAACATTATGTTCTCCCACTTTGACATTATCAAAAAGAGAGGAGGCACAAAAAATAAAATGAACAAAAGAAAAAAAAAACATTCCCTGATCAAGTAAAAAAGCAAATATTCTTAAAATGAGAAAGTCACCTCATAGTTTTAATCAAAAACTTAGTAGAATTGGATTGACAACGCATAGCCCAGAAAAGGTTAGAAATTTAGAATTTGATAATCAAAACTCAAGTTCTTTAAAAAGGCTCAAAAACTTTTTAATTCAATATCTAAATCATGAAATAAATTAGAGGTAGAAATAATCATTTTTCAAAAACTCCTTACACAAAATATATCTAATAGAAGATCAATGCACGAATTGTTGAATCAAGAATCAAGATTTTCAAACTCAAGTATCAAAAGTATCAAGAATTTTCTTAAGCTTTTAAAAAGTACAAGAATGGTAAGCATTAAATTTTATGGGCTCATTTTATGCCTCTTGACAATTGATTGGCGCACTACGCATCTTTTAATTTTTGATACACTTTTGTGTATATTATTCAATTTGGCGTCATTGCGCATCTTTTATTTTTGGCATCATTGGCCAATTTTTTTAATATGCTACCTTCATGAGGTCTTAAAAACAAAACTAAACCCATCCTATTAATAAAGCAAATTCTTGATTAAGAAAATTATGAATTAGATTCAACAACTTGCAAAAAATTCCTCTACGATAAATAAAATATAGGGAGATAAAAAAAAAATCATAGATTGAACATGTAAATGAAATTTACGAGAAATGATTAGTTAATAATTGGACTACACTTATTCACTAATCACATCATTAATCCTATTATTTATTGTTTAATTTTCATGGATATGTTTAGGATGCACGATCACTTGGCCTAGGATCTCAAAGTTCTAAGAACAAGGCTTATAATTGTGTGTTGTATTTTCCATATGATACCCAAGGGTTAGTCATTGACACTTGATTTAGCCATATTCAACATAGCGTCGCCATAAGTACAATAGTTATAGACCCGTTTAGAGAGAATAGACAAATTATAGGGATTAAAATACACCTCTAAATGACATGAAACTTGAACAATTTAAACTTAGTGGCATTTCAAACCCCTTAGAAATTTTTAGAAATTTTAAGGACCCTTTTAGGACACTTACTTAATAAACCCTAATTCACCCCTATATTTAAATCTTGATTTTAGAAAATTCTAATAAATACAAATTAAATATAAAAATTTCCAATAATATATAGATGTATTAAAAATTTAATCCTTAATCCATGAAAATTAAAATCTCATTAATTTGACATTAATTTTAATATTAATTTTATTTTGAATAAAAATCACCCTTTAATTAAATTAACTAATTAAGAATTTTTAAAAATTTAAAAATTTCCTAAATGCTTGGAAGCACTTCCATATGTCATTCTTGGCCTTTGGATGTGATCCCAAGAGGTTTGGACTTCATTTAAATGAAAATATGTAAAATACCACAAATTAAGCAACTTTAATAATTCTTTAAATACCCAAACTTTAAGAAATAAAAACTAATTCTAGAAAAGTCCAAATTGGATAAAATAAAAGTAATTTGTCTCAAATTAAAATATAGTATTTAATAAAAATATAAACAATCTCTAAGTGAACTTAAATTAAAAACTTAACTCCCTAGTCAATTATAGTTCTATAATTAGGCCCGAACTTCTAAAAAACATAACTTTCTATTGAAAACTCCAAATCCAGTAAACTCAAAGTCTAATTACTCCCCATAAGGTCTGATATTTAATAAAAAATGTATTACCCCAAAATATAGCTTGTTTCTAAAAGTCAACTTTGGACCCCTTTCACTTAGTAGGATAAGCTAACCCGAGCGTTCTAAAATTTGCTAATTCGACTTAAATTTCTAAGAACATCATCTTATGCATTAAAATTGACCAACCAACTAAATTAATTAAAATTAACCATAATCTACTAATATTTAAACTTTAATAAAAATGGCCATTCAATTTTAACAAATCAAATCTTAATAACTTGAACTAATTACCCAACATACAATATATCTAAGACCACACAACCTATTACACATGCATAGAATAGTTTGTTAGGAAATAAATTTTAGACTTAGGTTAAGCTGATGTTGTCTATCTATTTTTATGATATGATGCTTTGTATGTGGCACATGAGCTTGTTATTTTAGTCCTCTATAATAATTAATGTGATGATGATTTTAAGTACTGTATTTTCTTTATGATGTGATGTGTAATAGATTACCCATAGGTTAGGAGTAATTTTGATACTAATGATATTTTTTGTATGTTGTCATGCTAATGTAGAGATAAAAAGGGGTTAAAATAAATAAATTATGTGTATAAATTCTACAGGCGCTCCATCCATTTTTCCCCCAAATAAATAAGAGAATAACTAAGTGTGGCTGGCATGAGTACCTTATTTTATTATATAACTGCTTGGGATGTTTTATTTCAATTACTTAGGATAACCCTATAGGCAAGTCTAGATTTTCCTTTTTTTATATAATGTTTTTGAAGTAAAGAGTTATGAAAGTCTATTAAAATAAGGCATTTCAAATATAAGAATCGAAAAAGAAAAGAAAACCCCTTATGGGGAATTTATTTTCATTTGGATATTCTTTTAGAGGACAAACTATAAGAAGACTGAAGGAAGATGATCCGTAGAAGGATCAGAAGATGAAGGTCGAGAAGAAATGCATTTTTTAAAAAACTTGTGTCATTCTATAGGAATAGAATCAAGGTTGTTATCGATGGAGCATGGCCACCATTACTTTTTTGCAAACCCTGGGTTATATATTATATGGCACTTGGCATGGACTTTTGGACTCTTTTAACTCTAGTGGATATTTTATTGATGTGTTTACTTACTTATGAAATTGAAATTGACTACTTTTTATAGGTTTCTTTCTTGCATGTGTATGCGCCTAATTTTTCTAGTCTCTTTAAGGATAAAACTTTTATACTCATAATTAAAATTTAAAATGTTAGGAATTAAATAAGATAAAAAAATAATGCCCTAAGGAATAAGCTACAGTCGTCTGGAGTCACACACATATTAGTTTATTCATCTCTTTCCTTATTTAGACTTTTTTTTGCTAACGGTTAGAGTTTAGATAGTCTATCCTAAGAGGATGACATGTTTAACCTAAGAAAGACTAGTCTTCTAAAAATTTATTTTAAAGCCTTTTTTAAATTTCATGCATTCTTGATTTGGAGATTATTACTAGTATGCATTGCATTAGAAGCTAATGAAAATCAAAATTTAATTGTATTTGTTTTATAAGCATAATACCTTTCATATGTACAAGACCACTTAGGAACCTCTCTAGATATCAAACTTAATTTTCAAAAAAAAAAAAAACTCAACCACCTACCCATCATTCATAAAGACCGGACAGGAAGAATTTTTTATGATTAGGTGGCTAGCTGGATTTCCTTTTAAGGCAGAATATAGTCTATAATGCATTAGCTAGGACATAGGTATTAGTGCTGGGTGTAGAATATTAAACCCAATATATATTTAGGGTTTAAGGCTACTACTATAATTTTCCAGTAGTATACCTCATCGGTGAGTATGCCATCTATCTTTCCGAGGCTATAAATCGAACCTTTTTATGTCAAATGGATGACACCACCTCCATCTTTCTCTCTTGTATGCTCGGAGTGTATTGTTGTATTTTTTCCAGTTTCTTTTCACTAACTTAGTCCTTTTGGATGATGATTTAATCCATGTATGATGATTAAGCCAAGTTGAACCTTTCCTTCCTTTTAAATAGGAAATTCTTAGACTCCTCCTTATATATCAATCTCATCTGAAAGAATAATGTATAATCCTTAAATTGGAGTCTTCTTAGGCCCCATCATAAGATGTAATTATCCACAAGGCCTTACACTCGTGGGAAACTAAACCCCAATTAAATAAACCCCACTTGACCTGATGTATCAGGTGGGAGAAACCTCATGACTTTGATCAGGTTATTTATATTATTACTCATTGAGGTAAATAGGCAAAATCCCCTATCCTCAATGGTTTAATTATGTGTATGATCTCATATGTCTTCCCATTGGCCCCTTATAAAGATAACAAAGGCTTGCGAGTGTTTTGTACTATGAGATAATGTGATTGTACCCTTTGCACTCTACCCCCGATGATTAGTGTTTTGACAACCATAGTGGGACATGTTTCTAACTCCATCTTTAGATTCTATGTTTTTCTTTCTTATGTGTTTTCTAGATTTGGTACACCTTAGCTAAGTCCTTCTAACTCTTAGTTAGGGTCCTCTTTAGTTAGGTTTGTTTCTCCTTCACTAGGTTCCTCCCAAGTTAAGTTCCTTTCTTTCTAGCTTCCTTGGATATTCTGTCCCTTATACATCCTTCTTCTTTTCTCGTGATATCATCTCACATTGATTATTTAAAATCTTTATTATTAATTGCATATAGTGCTATGGCATCCTTTATTCCTTTCGTTACTTTCTATTTCAATTTTGATGTGTGAGTGACACTTCTTGAGTCCCTAAAAACTAGTCATCCTGTTGGGAGAATCACTTTTGGTTCCTTTAGTGACTCGGCCTTCATCACCCTTGGCCGGCCGACCCCTTCTGAGACTGGCACCTTTTCCCCTCTATAGAGGAGAGGATGTATAATCATGTGCTCTTTTAGACATACTGTTGCTCAGCAGATAGCCAGGGCACCTTCCCGTCTTACTCCTATTAGTGTGTAGCCACTACACCCTATGGCTAGGAAATCAGTACCTAGGCCAGTTCCCATTCAAACTACTCATCCAATGGTTAGGTGGACAGTGCCTACTATACTTATTACGGTCCCTCATAGCCTGCTGTTAATAGTTACCCATCTGTTTCTCCAATAGAGGTTATTGGTGTTCGATTCTCCCCTCCTTCTTCCTCCTCTAAGAAGAGAGGTGCCAAGACTGAGCCTCCTTTTTTCTTTTCTTATCAAGTTTCTATTTTTTGCAGGCTCTCTCACCTAGATACCATCGAGCCGACCCCGACACTCCCTATACTAGTAGCTCATATTACCCTAGTCTTTTAGTTAGTGGGTTTATACTTTGCCTCGTCCTCATCCTCTGGTTTTAGAAGAAGGGCCTAGAGGAATAGAAATATGAGACTAAGATTAGCTACATTTGAGGAACTAAAATAGTAGATGGCAGATTTAGTCGCTTAGCTTTATTCAGTTCAGCGAAGGGTGGTCCCCTTATAGTAGGAACCATGCCCACATTCAATTATATAGACACCTGAGATTGTCATTGTAGCTTAGATTGAGGCAGTCAAGGGAGAATGCTTTTATCTATTGGTATATAGTAGTGATGAGGAGAATGTCACTCACATCTTGGCTTCCCCTCCTATTACTACTACTCTTCCTCACACTATAATCTCTAGTAATGATGCTGCTTGAGCCCTCACTTAGAGGATTCAAAGCATTTTCTGCTTAGTGTGGTGTAGAGGTCCTATCAGCAAGGAGATGTTACTTAACAAGATCTCTCAGCCGTATGCTCAGTTATAGAGACATTCAATTAGATATAGGTACTGATGGCAATGAGGTTACCAAGGTAGTAGATTTGTACCGTTCCCTCAGTTAGACCTTAGGCAAGTGTTCCCAATGTGGGATAATGCCCACATTGTCATGGATGTTGATCGTACTTAGAGCTTGCCCAACCTCAACTCAGCACTTTTATTATAGTTTGTCCTTCATAACTAGGTGCCCCTACTAGGTCCCATCATAGTTAATGGTATGGATATACTTAAAGGTAGACTCACCTGTCAAGGTAGTGCAGCCAATCTTGGCTAACTGATAGTTAGATATAGTTGCTCATTTAGGATCAAAGGTTGTTCTAATGGTCTGTAATACCTTGGTAGATATTGATGATATTATTCATCCTGATAGTTCACAAATCTAGGTTGATGTGGTTCTTTTTGTTAATCCCCAAAGGATCTCTTCTCCTATGGGCTTGTATATAGAGGCTTTCTACTAGACCTTCTCCTAGGAGTACTTACTCGAGGAAGAGTAAGATGGAGATATACTTGTGCACCATGTATGCAATATTATGAGATGAGGCCTTTCAAATAAGCATAGTTAGCCAGATGATAATTAAGAGCAGGGCGAGGTTGAAGTAGGTGGATCTCTCCAATCAATTGAGATAGATGCCATAGTTATATAGTAAAAAACTCCAATGACATAGATGGGTAGAGCCATGGCGGTGATGACTGCTTAATTGATAGTGTTTGGGGCCATGCCCTAAGTTATGAGCGTATGTACTCATACTTTATACAGGGATGAGTTAGTAGTACCACCTGTGTTAGCACCAGACCCTGTAGGAGTAGATAGGTTCTAAAGAGCTGTTCTAGTGGCACCCACAATAATCAATATGATTTAAGATTTGATTACACATAAGGTCAAGCAGGAAATTTCCACTAGGAAGTTTGGAGAGGTAGTTAGCAGGGGGCATCATTACTCAAAAGAGTACGAGCAGGAGCCTTACCCCCTAGTTTTTCCCCTCCATATTTTAGATTTTTTGATGGGTTTCAGAATCCAAGGCAGTATGTGGCTCAATACCAAGCAATTTATTTCAATATAGGAGGTAACAATGCATTGATGTTAAGACTATTCATTAGCATCTTACTTATGGTGGTATTTGAATGGTATGTTGATCTCTCCAATCATTCAATACATACTTTTATAGAGCTCGAGCAGATGTTCATTTAGAAATTCATTATTATCGAACACAGAGTTATAGTGGGTGAATTGGTTGTAGCAAGGTAGCATCTCAATGAGATCGCTCCATATTATGTAGTCAGATGGAGAAACCTCAGTCTTTAGTGAGAGCCTCAATTGTAAGAGAAGCACACAATTTATATATTATTAAAAAAGAAAGGTGGTCCTATATCTCCTTACTTGAAGGGTTTTAGCATTAAAACCTTTTTAAAAGTTGTTGATAAAGGTGATTAATTTGTAGGAAAGCATACCCGCTACAATCCTCCTAAGGTTGAGAGTCAACCCTTATATAGATTACAACGATAGGAGTTTTTAGGGGTACCACCTCCTAGGAGAGGAGGTACATAGTACTTTTGAGCCATAAGATATGGACAAGAAGCACATGGTTAATTTAGAACTACAACGGTAGTTGTATACAACTGGGCAATAAACAGTATAGTCTAGACCCTATCGTAGGACTCTAGAGAGTCAACAATAGCTTCAAGTGAAGCTTAGCAAGGAATACCCCTTTAAGAGGGACAATATGAAGAAGATATTTAAATTCCTTGTTAAGAAGAACATTTTGTCATTCCCAAAGAACAATAGGGTGGTAGAAGAGGGGCATATAGATTATCCACTCAATTGTTCATTCCATAGACATATTGGGCATGTCATTGAAGACTATTATGTATTCATGGATAAAGTTGAGAGCCTTATGGCCAGTGAGACTATCCATCTATAGGATAGTGATTCGGTGTAGCCCCAATGTAAGGTTACAAGGATTATTCAGATGATCTCAGGTTCTAGTTATAGTGACATTAGAGTGATGGTTAGAGTACTGGCAATACATAACCCAAAGGTTCTAAGGGAGAGTGGCAGCTAGCACTCTCTCTTAAGATAAAAAATATTATCAAATAAGTAGTTTAGATTTTAGAGGTAGTTAAGAGGTGTCCATCGCAAACACAATTGATAGTTACCATCCCAGTTACTTCACTAGCTTCTCTTCCTTCTTCTATTATAGTTCATAGTGAGCTTTTTTTTTTTCATACCCACTAGTATTTTATAGGGTCCTACGCAATCACTTGCTAAGCATCCTATACAACCACTACTATATGGTCTATCACATGATGGTTTTAAGGCAGGTGTTTCTGCTATAGATCTTGTTGGATCTTCCTTTCAGTTTGTAGCTGAACATAATGTTACCCCTTGTAGAGGTAGGGGATGGCAGGGAAGAGGTAGAGGTATCAAGTCGGCTCACCCTGCGAGAAACTTTGACACTTGAATTCATCCTCCCTTGTATCTTTACACTTCCTCTTTGATTATCGAGTCTGAATCTTTGGATGATGAGATTATTGATGTTCTGTATCATTAAATTCTCTCACTAGCCTTGAGTTCTACTGATTATAGATTGCTCCCTTCCTTTTGTAGGTACATGATACCTGAGGGTGGCTTAGTTATTGATAGTTGCTCAGATAAGGAAGTAGACTCCCAACGTTAAACTATTATCAAATAATCTCCTTCCATCAGATGTGCGGAATAAGAGTTAAGAAATCTCATGAAAGATCTTCTATTACTCCTTCCACTAGAATTGGTGGTCCACTATAGACTAATAATTGCTCTGTGCCTACACTGCTCAAATTCTTTATGCCTCCATAGTCTAGTGAGTGTGCCTCTTTATCAGATAGTGTAGTTACCCCATTGGGTCCTGAGAGTCAAGATCCTGTAGAGATCGCTATGGATAATGGAGTCATATAGGACCCTAATTACTTCTCTCCTTTTTGTGGATAGTTGTATTGGTTGGGGTGTCATTCCTTTTTCTTGGTCTGATAAATGAGTTATGCTGCAAGCCCGTGTTTAGCAAACTAATCTAACTAAAACATGGAAAGGCATGGGTTATATAGAGAAGTGTCAATTTACTCATGCCAATGATCATGATATCTCTCACTCATATCTAGTTATTTTCTTTGACGATGAGAAAGACCTTGATGATGTTGAGAATAGTGTCCTTCATGCTCCATATGAGTTCAAAGATGTCTATCAAGAGGGGGGGGGGGGGAATTGTTAGTTAAAAATTATCCCTCTTTTAGATGAGTTGAACCGAAAATAAATTTTAATGAATTTTTATAAAAAGTTTTTCAACCACAACTTTTTAAACAGTAAAATGAGGAAAATAAAAAATAGTAAAAATAAATGACATAAGATTTATAGTGGTTCGGTCTAAACCATACCTATATCCACTCCCTAGAGGCACCCTCTGAGTAATGCACTAATACTAATAGTATCTCTCCTTTTGCACCCACAGCAAGGCGGAGAAACCTTTACAAACACTCTTTTCACCACTACCCGATGTGGTAGAGAACCGTCATCCTTTTACACTATCCCCAGTGTTGGCAGAGAACCGTCCGTCCTTTCACACTCTCCTAGTGTGGGCAGAGAACCCTTCTTCCTTTTACAGTCTCCTAGTGTGGGCAGAGAACCCTTCGTCCTTTCACACTCTCCTAGTGTGGGCAGAGAACTCGATCTCCTTGATAGATCTCCTCACAAGAAATCTAGAAGGAAGAAAGAAAAGAGTGAAGTAATCTCAAATCATAAGTAGGAAATCTTACCTTTGATCACCAAGCAAAGCCTTCACGCTCCAGTGGAAGAATTCCTTCTTTGAATGATCTCTCTCACTCTCTCCTTGAGTCTTCTTTCAATAGGCACGAAGATCAATGACCAAAAAGATTTGGTGGTAGTCTAGTTTGGACTATATATAGGAAAGACAAGAAAAACTGCCCAAAAACTATAATATTTCAATTATGTAAGCAGTGGATCGTCCCGTACGATCGTGGATCGTCCCAGACGATTTTACTTAAATTGTCGGAAATGATCCTAATGTATATTGGTAAGAACTATGTTCGTAAACGATCATCGTCCCGTACGAACTAGGTTCGGCCGGTACGAATAATTATTTCATAGGTCGGTTCCCAAATCCCTGTAGGACGTAACCAACTGTGGTAAGTCGGTTCGGTTCGTCCTGGGATGAACGAGCTTCATCCTGGATGATTTTAAACAGAGAGTTTTGTCCAGGGAAGAATGGTAAATTTCATCCTTGACAATTTTAAACAGAGAATCTCATCCAGAGATGAACCATGCATTTTGTCTAGATGAACAGTGCAAAGTGAGAATCCATAGGCGTTCATCCCGGGATGAATATTAAAATCATCCGAACGATTAGGACTTAGAAAAATTTTCTCACTGCCTGTTTGATCCATTGCTCTTCCGAGGGGTTAATTGACATGATTGTCCCGTACGAACAATGTTCGTCCCGTACAATCAGTTCACAAAATTATTCCCCCATATGTGTGTTGTGAATATTCACTGAATTACAATCACTCCCTCTCAATCCAAAGACATTTTTAAAGCTTTTAATTTACAAATGATTGAATGCTGAATTTGATTTGAAGTCTTCAAAGTTTGGAGTTGATTTTCCTGAAATGTTAGTACACACTAGAGCAAAAACAAATCTTCCAAAAAGTGTTAGGAGATATCTATACATAAAACAATAATATTTGAAATCATCAAAATAATATAAGTTGCAAGAATGTATAACATGCAAATAGAAACTCTCTTAACAACCATTTCTTCCACGGACAAATTGTATGAGGTTAACTTGGGCACTAAATTAGATTAGGACTATTTTTTATAGTGCGTTATTATCTAACTTAGAGACTAAAGAGTACATAAAACTACTATTAGAATTTAGAGACTGCTTTACCTGGAATAACATTGAGATAGCTGACCTAAACCCAAAGGTAACAGTCCATAAGTTGGTTGTTAAGATTGATGCAACCCTTATTAAACAGTCACCTCGTAGGATGAGGTTGGTGATTGAACAACAGGTGATCATTTAAACTAAGAATTTTATTGAAGTTGGATTCATTTATGAAGAGAAGTCTCATACTTAACTTGCAAACATCGTTCTAGACTGGAAAAAGAGCGGGCATATTTATGTATGCTTTGAATTCTATAATTTGGACTAGGCAAGCCCTAAAGATGATATTCCTCTTCTTATCCCTTATTTTATGGTGGATATCACTTTATCCCATAGCATATTATCCATCATGTATGGTTTATCTGGTTACAATCTGATAAAGAAGGCCCCAAAATAGGAGATGTTCACTACGTTCTGCATACCTATAGGTATGTTTTATTATAAGGTAATACCCTTCAATCTCAAGAATGCTGGGGCCACTTATCAGTATGTCATGATATTCCTTTTTCATGAGATGATACATGAGAAAGTTGAATGCTATGTGGATGATCTTGTGTTCAAAATTAAGGTCCGTGGAGATCACCTTTGAGATATGTGAATTATTTTTGAACACCTGTGCAAGTATGATTTAAAGATGAATCATTTAAAATATTCATTTGGTGTTAGTTCGTGAAAGTTCTTGGGGTTTATAAGTTGGTACCATGACATTGAGATTGATCCTTTCATGATAAAGGCTATAGGGGACTTGAAACCTCTTAAGAGTCTTACCCAGTTGAGGTTTTTCCAAGCTAAACATACTTTATTGCAGAGATTTATCTCTAATCTTTTAAGTAGATATCACCCCTTCGCTGCCCTTATAAATAAGGATTCTTATATTCATTGGGACGAATATTATTAGGAGGTCTTTTAGAATATAAAGTGCTACCTCATGCCCCCCCCCCCCCAATTTTAGTTGCACCCCACCTAAGAAGGCTATTAATTCTCATCACTATAGCCCTGGATGAATACTTTGGTACACTTTTAGCTTAATAGAATAAGAAAGGTAAGTAAAATGCCTTATACTACCTTAGCAGATGGTTGATATCTGTAGAGATAAAATACTCGATAATGGAAAAGTATTATTTGGATTTAATCTTTGCAGTGCAGAAGTTTATACATTACATACTTTTGCATAAGTTTAACTTAATCTCTCGAGTCAATCCCTTGCATTATTTTATGACTCGTCCTACCATCTCAGGTTATTTAACATATTGGTCTATAATCCTATTACAGTTTGATATTACTTTTGTCCCTTAATAGGCCATCAAAGGACAGACTTTAGCTGACTTTCTTATTGCACACCAGATCCCTATAGATTCATCACTCAATATTGATTTACCTGATGAACTAATCATGAGTGTGGATGAAAAAGAGTCCCCTACTTTTGAGTTTTACTTTGACGGTGCATCATCCGTTAAATTATTATATCCAAATGAAACTCCCATATTTAGGGTAGGTTTGGGCCTTATTTTTGTATCCCTTGAAGGAAATACCCTACAGTACTCTTATAGTCTTTCAAAACCTCATTCTTATAATGAAGCTGACTACGAAGCTTTGATTTTGGGACTTGAGTTTTCTTTTGAGATGAAGATTATGCTGGTGGATATCATTGGAGATTCCCATCTAATCACAAATCAAGTAGCTTGAATCTTCAAAGTGCTTAATCCTGAGCTCTTATCCTATCAAATCAAGGTAATGGAGCTCTTATGTTTGATCCCTGAAGTGACCTTTGCTAAGATCCCTTGATCTTCAAATGTTAAAGTAGATGTATTAGCCAAATCAGCTAAAGAATTGGCTTACTCAACTAGAAACCCATAGTTTATTATTGTCTAGTATCGACAATTCGTGTGCCTTGTAAACTTGTCTTCTTATGATCAGAACCTTACTGTCTTTACTGTTAAAGAGGATTCATACAGAAAAGTCCCCTTTGTTGAGTATTTGAAACATGGACGGCTCTCTGGTGATTGATCTCTTGCTATTCAAATTAGAAAGAAAGCTTTATCATTTGTTTAAGTAAATGACACTTTGTATCAACGCTCTTTTGACAAAATGTGATTGTGTTGCCTTAATATAGAGGAGGCTCATAAGGTCATGGGTGAGATATATAAGGGGCTTTGTGGTGCTCATCAATACGAACCAAAGATAAAGGGTAGAATTAAACGGCTTTATTACTATCAGCGAGCCATGATCCATGATTATATGGAGCATGCTAGAAAGTGCCACCAATGCTAGATTCATGGCATAGTGATTCACAAAAAACTGAATCTACTGCACCCTATTGTGAAATCTTAGCAATTTGAAGGTTGGGGCATGAATGTTGTGGGTCTTATTGAGCCTCCTTCCTGTAAGGGTCATAAGTTTATTTTGGTTGCGACTGATTACTTCTTTAAGTGGGAATAAGCTATCCCACTTAAGAAAGTTAAATCAAACGATGTGATGCGCTTCTTTCATGATCATGTTGTTTACCTCTTTGGTGTGTCGTGCCAAATAATTTCTGATAATACCTTGTCATTTAGAAGCACTAAAATTACTAGATTTTCATGCCGACATATCATAAATTAGTGATACTCTTCAATTACTACCCTAAAGCAAATTGTTTTGTATAAGCATTAAATTAAACTCTCATGCAACTAATAAGAAAAATGCTTGTGGAAAATAAGAGAAAGTGGCATGATAAGTCACCTGAGGCATTCTGGGCTTATAAGACTACATACTGTACTCTTTCTCAATCTACCCCATATGCTTTAGCCTTTGAGGTTGAAGCCATCCACCGACTTGAGGTCGAGCTCCCTTCATTGCATGTGGCAGTTAGCCTCAATGTTTCCCATAATAATAATGCCTTATTATAGTTGGAATAACTTGATGGTTTAGGAGAGCTTTGATTACAATCCCATCAGAACCTCAAGCTATACCAGACCGATATGGCCCAGTATCATGATCGCCTTGTTCGGCCCCCTGATTTTCAGATTGGTGACTTAGTTCTTGTCTTACATAGGCCTATCATTTCACACCATCATTGAAGTGGTAAATTTGAGCCTATTTGGGAAGGCCCCTTCACCATAAAGAAAGTCTATAAAGGTGGTTCTTACCTACTAGTTGATGTAAATGGTGTTAACCTTATACCTATTATCAACATTCAATACTTAAAAAATTACTATACTTTAGTTCTGTATATATTAGGGGGTGCTTCCCTACTGCCTGTAAATATCCCTATGTATAGGTTGCCACTTGAAGGGATTCGTCTTACTTATCGTTAGTCTGTGTGGTCACGATGATTTGTCCTCTATAACATGATGTTTGTTAAAAGAGTATAAGACTATCCTTGAAGGTAATATGTTAATATGTCATAGGGATATTTCTACTTATGTCTATGTACACCAATCACATTGGTGTTATTGTATAAAACCTTCAATTCATCTCACCCTTGCAAGATTTTGTCCAACCCTTATTTCACTTGTCATCCCCAAGTGTGGTCAAGGTTATTTAAAATAATATGTATTATTTTCTTGGATTTTACTTATTACTCTAGTGAAACCATATGATTCATTTATATTTAAACTTTATGGTTTTCTTAGTTCAATATAGACCTTTTGGATTCATTTACCTTTGAATCCAACATAAGTTTTAGCTCCCTAGTTTCACTTATCACTCCCAAGTGTGGTCTGGGAAATTAAAACCACTAGTTTAAACCCCTTATGAAATATGATACTGAGTCCATACCAAACCTATATTAGTTAAGTGTGGTGATATTGACCCTCTATCTCTATATAAATTTCTTTCTTCTATTAATTTTATTATGATAGTTGTGACTCCTCAGTTCATTCATATGAGTTAAAAGTGGTCTGGGATATCAAAATCATTAACTTAGAACCCTTAAGGGACGTGATACTAGGTCCATAAATACCTATGTTAGTCATTAATGATAATGTTAATCCACTATCCTATTATGGATTTCATTCATATATTAATTTTGTTGTAATTATACTCCCTAGTTTATTCACAAGAGTTAAATGTGTCCTAGGTTATCAAAGGCAAAGTGTCACTTCTTTGTATATCCTATATAATTTCTCTCTCCCTAATTTTATTTATGCAGTGAATATGGTCTATGTTATCAAATACAATCATATCCCCCTCTCATTGTATTCAAGTCATTAGAGGATATTTTCATACTAGGAGTAACTCATAGATATGATAAATATTCCCTCTACCATTGGTTATCTTTGACAATATGTGATATTCCCAATCTATAATTGTGAATAGATAAAAAATATATGATGATAAAAGAGAGGGAAGCTCTCAGTTGAGCAAAATTAATTGCCCTTATCATAGGCGGAACCCAACTTTACTCTCCAAGAAATCATGTCACCCAGACTTCTCTTCCTTTCCCCCTCCTTTGAAATGTCTCGGTGATTGCTTTAGTGATGCCCCAACACTTGTTTTGTTATGATTCTTTGTGATCAGCATTATCTTCATTGGTGATGCGGTAAATCTTATTCTAGATGTTAACATCACTTCTTCATTAGCTTGCATTTTTCCAAGGAAAGGTCATCCCCTTTCTGCTCTCTTTTGGAAACCTACTCTCCCATTCATACTTGCTTCCATAGTAGTTCTATGGATGAGTTGGTGTTGCTCTAACTTTGCACAGGGTGCTACTAGTTGGTGTAAATGTTACCACTATAATCTTTTGAAGATTGTTGATAATATTTAAAGCTATTGTCCTGCATAGCGAGTGTATCCCCTTGCTACTCTAATTTGTCTCCTCATTTATGATGTATTATATAATGTCTTAGATGTTACCATAACCTCTTTTTGAGCTTTGATTTTCTAGTTGAAGATTAGCTCCCTAATTTCTTTAGCCACATACTTCCCCATTGGGACCCAACTATCGGCTGCTAGAGAGGCTCCTTGGATATGTTGATGTTGTTCTCACTTCTTACCAATCCCATCATTTAGTATGAGTGCACCACTATAATTTCTTAATGATTGCTTCCCCATGATATAACTTTATTCTTCATAGCTAGTGTTTAAAATTCTGTAAAGGTTGTTAGACTTAATGCAATTGTCCTAATGCTAACTAAGAGGGGGGTAAATTAGTTATTTTAAAATATCTTCGAAATAAAACCATTTTCTAATTTTTTTGCATAAAGATTTTTGTTTAATCAATTTAAAAAATTTTCAACCACAAAAAATTAATTACACAAAAAAGTAAAAATACAATAAAATAAGATCAAGGAATTTCATAGTGGTTCGGTCCAACTAAACCTACATCCACTCCCTGAAGACTTCCTTTTCACGTATTGCACTATTACCAAAGTAACTATCTTTTTTTCTCCCACAGTAAGGCAAAGAAGCATTTATAACTAACCTCTCTTCCACCGATCCTCGATGTAGTAGAGTACCATTATCATTGTACACCCTCCAAGTGTTAACAAAGTACCATCATCCTTTCACATCTTCCAAGTGTCGACAGAGTATCGTCATCCTTTCACACCCTCCAAGTGTTAGTAGAGTACCTTCATCCTTTCACATACTCCATGTATTGGCAGAGTACCATCATCCTTTCACACTCTCCAAGTGTCAGCATAGAACTAGATATTCCTCAAAGATCTTCTATCGAGCGTCTTTAAAGAAGTAAAGAAAAGATTTTCCATAAATACAAAAGGATTCACACCATTAACTAATTTTGTGAACCCTTCACACTCTCAACTTATAAGAACACTCTCTCAAACACTCTCCTAAATGACTCTCTTGATTACTCTTAAAGAAAAATTAAGAAGGATTTCATCCATAGTCAGTTTATAGGACCTTATATATGAAAGGCACGAAAAACTGTCTAGAAAACTAAAATTTTTCAATTTGGCTGTCCACGATCGTGTAGAATGGTCGACAATTGTATGCATGAATAGCTCAAAATTTTCTTGTACTTTCTAGTATGAATCAATTTCATACTATGATTGACTTGGGTATGAACTTATATTATACAGCATGATCAGTTCAAAATTGAACATATTTATCAAGTATGATTAAATACGAATCTATTTCATACTCTGAATAGCGTACTGTATGAAAACCATGTCATATGGAATGAACAATTTTAATCAAACCATATTTATTTTGGTACGAAATTTGCCTCAACCATTTTTTACTCTAGAATTCATCTGTACAACCCTACTATCGTACAATACGAACAGTTCAAAAAATGTTCCTGTTTAATAGGACGAAAAGATACACATTGATTTCATACTCTACTAGATGTCCTCTATAAAAACCTATGATCTTAAAGTATGAAAAGTTAAAAAAAATTCAAAATGTGTACGTATCTATTTCGTACTCTAGAAGGCATGCGTATGAAGCCAACTTCGTATAGTACGAACAGGACTTACAAAATTTTTCTTGCATGGTTTTATTGACCACTTTCTGGAGGTATGCTCAAGACAAATCATCCCGTACGATGTAAAATTCTATAGTATGATTAGTTTTAAAAAGTTATAAATTTTTGCACTCCCTCAGTGTGTGTATGCACCATTACTCTATTACAATTACACTCTCTCGGACTCAAGAAAAGTATAAAAAATAAAGTCTCCAAAAATAATAAACTTTAATCTAATATGACTTGAAGTCTTCAGCAGTCTGGAGTATGATTTTCCTAAAACCTTAGTACACACAAACATCAAAAGTAATATATCCAATATATGTTAAGAGAAACGGTAGCTAATACAATAATTTTTTGAAATCATAAAAGACACATAATAATAAAACATAGTTATGAAAGCTAAGTTGCAATATTCTCCTCCTTTTTTATTTGGGCAAAATAATTATTTTTTGAGTTAATATTCAAATTAATATCTCCTTTGCTCCACTTAAATGAATGACCAACTAAATAATGAGTCCCCATGAAGATAAAAATCAACAAACCAAAACATAAAAAAATGAACACCGAATCAAGATCAACACGAACAAAAATACGAACTCAAACAAAAAGACAAAAATGATTAAAGATTTAAACAAACATTCACACATACACTCAATACACGCATGCACATCAATCATCTAACAATATTCTACACATATATGCACACACATCAATCATCAAAAAATATTTTGACTCCACCTTTTAACAGCAACAAAAAGACAAGTACATCTTGAAATGAAAGATTTCTATAGATAAACCAAAAGAACTGAAGGAGAAATAAATTTTAAACCAATTACAAATACAATATTAATTTCATAATACTAAAAAAATTCAAAATTTTTAATCAAAGAATAACTTAGATAAGAAAAGTCATACAGTGCCATTTTTCATTCTAGACAAATTAAATAAATTTTCTTGTAGTTTATTTTTTCTCTTAAAGTGTTTTTGTGTTTTGTGTATCTTGTGATCTTTAAAAAAATTTAAAAAGTTTTGATTGATTTTTTCTTAGTAGAAATTCTCTAACATTCACATGCTTATTCATTTAGGGGGAGTTAAGGAGAAATTTATGATTAAGGGTTTATTCAAACAATAATGGTTTTGTCATCATCAAAAAGGGGGAGATTGTTCAGATAGTTGATATTTTGTTTTGCATGTTTGATATTCTTGCAACTTCTATATTTTTGATAATTCCAAATATTATTTCTTTGATTATTATTACCCCTAACATATTTTTAGAAGAATTGTTTTGCTCTTGTGTGCACTAACATTTCAGGGAAATCATACTCCAAATTGTTTAAGACTTCAAATCAAGATCAGTTTAGAGTGTATTGTAATGTAAAGTCTGTAATTTTCATTTTATTGAGTCTGAGAGAGAGTGATTGTAACTGTGTAATTGAGCACACAAACCCTAGGAGAGAGTTTTAAAATTCATATTTTTAAACTGATAGTGCAGTACGAAACTAGTTCGTATGGGGCAATCTGGTCAGTTATTTTTGCCAACGAGCAATGGAGTGAATAGAAATGACCCAAAATTTTTCTAAATAAAAATTGTACGGATGATGATTTTTGTTCCTAATGGGAGGAGTGGCTCTGGTTCGTTC
Source organism: Dendrobium catenatum (assembly GCF_001605985.2). Taxonomy (NCBI): domain Eukaryota; kingdom Viridiplantae; phylum Streptophyta; class Magnoliopsida; order Asparagales; family Orchidaceae; genus Dendrobium; species Dendrobium catenatum. The sequence goes on along the minus strand of NW_021319110.1, from coordinate 444,117 downwards.
TCAAACAATGTTTATATGGATGATATTTTTTATTCATATCGGGATGATACCCTCAAGTTCGTCCTCGAATGAAGTTATTACGGTTGATATTTTTCATTCATACAAGGACCCCCTCTGGTTTGACCTCAAATGAACTTCATACGGATGATATTTTTTATTCATACAAGGATGATGGGCTCTGGTTCATCCTCGAACAAAGTTCATACGGACGATATTTTTTTATCATACCGGGATGATGGCTCTGGTTGGTCCTCGAACGAAGTTTGTACGGACGATATTTTTTGATCACACCAGGATGATGGGCTCTAGTTTGTCCACGAATGAAGTTCATATGGATGATGTTTTTTGATCGTGCTGGATGAATGGCTCTGGTCTATTTTTGTTCATTTCATCCTAACGGTTTGTACATACTAACTTTGAAATTTTTTTGTTCATATCAAACAAACACAGTTATTACTGGACAATAATCGGGTATGAAATGATTTCATACTAATTCACAATGGGTTCATATGCAATAGTTATTAAACTATTTGTACGTATAAAATATAATCTTACGGTATGATTGTGGACGATCAAATTTGAAAAATTTAGTTTTCAGGACGATTTCTCATGTCTTTTCTATAAAACGTCCACTAAAAATAGACACTTAATCTTTTTATCTTCTGGTCTTTATGATTTTTAAAGGGAAATTGAAGGACAAAGTGTGAGAGAGTGTTTGAGAGAGATTTCTTCCTAGTGGAGTGTGAAGGATTCACACGGTTACTCAAAAGTAAGGATTTCTGTTTGTGATTTGTGTTCCTTCACTCTTTCTCTTATCTTTCTAGAAGATCTGATTCTTTGCTGACACTTAGAGAGTGTGAACAGCCAAAGATTCTCTGCCTACACTTGGAGAGTGTGAACAGCCGAAGGTTCTCTGCCTACACTTGGAGAATGTGAATAGCCGAAGGTTCTCTACCTATACTTGGAGTGTTTGAAAGGATGAAGGTTTTCTGCCTACACTTGGAGGGTATGAAAGGATGACGGTGTTACGGATCTATGGTTTATGATTTTGATGATAGCAAACATTCCTTATTTCTCTATGATTGCCTTATGTGCTAACGTTTTAGGTCCACACGATCAGACTGCAATCTGGAACCAGCTCAAGATTGGGTGACTAGGTCTGTGTCAGTTTGTAATCTTTTTCCTTTCTTGAGTCTGTTGTGTTTGGTGTGGCTATAACTTGGTAGAAATTCTCTTGCTCCCTATATGATCTCTATTTTTGGTAACATCGGCCAGGACGATCGTAAGATCGGCCTGGACGATCTGTCCAAATTCAGAAACCCTAGTTAGGGCATCCTCATTAAGGCAGCCGTCAACAGATCGGCCTGGACGATACTTGTATCGGCCAGGACAATAATCTCAATTCAGAAAGAATCAACCGCCATAATAAGTTTAGGAAGTCTTTGTTTTAGGAAATCGGCCAGGATGATATTATTATCATCCAGGACGATCTAACTCAATCATGCCTAAATTGATCTGGTATCTTTGGAAAGCATTAATGGTTGATTGATACAATCACATCGTCCGGGACGATCGCATGATCGGCCAGGACGATGGCCTGGACGATCTATATCGGCCAGCTCAAAAACAGGGCGATGATCAGGACAATTGAAATCGGTTTTAAACTAATCGGCCAGGACGATCGTAAGATCGGCCAGGACGATGTAACCAATTTTCTTCTGATCGTCCCATATCGTCCCAGGCTAATGAGCTTAATTTGTACTGATCGGCCAGGACGATATACCTATCGTCCTGGACGATAATATCAGCAACTTGCATTAATGAGCTCATTTTGAGAGCTTCTATTTAAGCTTTGGCATGACACTTTGTAAGTGTCTTTGGCAGCCATTGAAGCTTCGTTCTTGTGGGGGAAACTTGAAGAGAGAGCTTGAAAGGGAGAGAGGAAAGGGTGGAGTTTGAGAGAGGGAGATGATCCTGTGAGGGGGGACTCAAGGGAGTGTGGAGGGGGTTCCACACGGTTGCTCCGGCAAACTCGCACCTTAGTACCATCAGATTCAAGGCTTGTCTCGAGGTAAGTTCACCAAAGAAGAAGTCTCTTTGGTGTCAAAGGACCCGGCGACTCCGCCGCACCGGGGAAGGTGGAAGTGATTTTATAAGGGCTTCTCCGCCTAGCCGTGGGGGCTAAAGGAGAGACACTAGTTTAGTGCAATACTTGTGGGGTGCCTCCAAGTAGTGGACGTAGGTCAAGGTTTGACCGAACCACTATAAATCCGGTGTGTTCTTTCTTTTTACTATTTCCGCGTTTTAATTTTCGCACTTTGATTGTGGTGATTTGGTTTGTATTTTGGTTTTAAAGTTTTCCAATTCACCTCTCTCTTTAATTAGCTTGGGACTAAGTTCAAGAGGGCCTAACATCCCTAACGAACTTTCAGAAGGTTCTCTGCCTATACTTGTATGGTGTGAAATGATGACGCTTCTCTGCCGCATCGGGGATTAGTGGAAGAGAGTTTTGTAAAGGCTTCTCCGTCTTCCTGTGAGGGAATAAGGGCAGTCACTTTGATAATAGTGCAATACCTGAAGTAGGAGGCTTCATGGAGTAGATGTAGGTCGTGTTTGACCAAACCACTATAAACCTTTGTGTCTTTTTGTTTATGCTGCTTATTTACATAATGCAAGTTTATTTTTCTGTGCTTAAAAAATTATTTTAAAATTTTCAAAATCAACTTTCTATGAATCATTAATCGATTTCTAACTTTTAAATCCATGAGTAATTTTTTAAATTACCAATTCACCCCCTCTTGGTTAGCCTTTGGACATTAATTTAGGTTTAAAAACCTAATCAAGATTTAATAAGAATCAACACACGCATCTCCTTCCACTTAACACACATTCACCAGATCTAAGAAAATAAAGGATAGCAACCAAAACATCTTGACTTATAACATTATAATAAATTTTTTAAATTAAATAAGCAATACCATCTGCTCTAGGAGAAATATTCATACTTAAGCTTTTCACCACGGCTTCCACTTCATAAAAGGAAAGATCAGCATCCATAAGCCTAAAGACATCCTAGCTTAATTTAAATAGTCATAGAGGCTAACCACTCAAGAAACAGTCCCTCTACCTCCATTTATTATTAAAGAATTTAAATGTAATTTCCTCAATGTCCGCCTAAATATAAACAAGATTTCCTTGATCATTCTTCAATTATTTAATGAAATTATCATTCCTCATGCCGTTCGCAAATGCATGAAAAAACTTAGAATTCTTATCACCATCTTCTAACCACCTTACCTTTGCCCTCTGTCTCCAACAGGTGTTTAGTAGAGTGAGCATTGCATTTAATTCATTAACCTTGAACCTGAGAACTAATTGCATTGCATCAGATAATCCACCATTATTAGATTCCTCCAACTAATGATCAACTACCTTATTTTTAAGCTTAACCTTCAAACCTGATAACTCATTCATCTTAGATTTACTCTAGAAATATAAGGCTCTCCAGGTTTTATGAAATTTCATATTATGGACCTCCATCAGATTACTAATTGAAATCCTACTCCATGTTTTACTAACCAATGCGGCAAAATTTCGGTAAGACACCCAACATCCTCAAATCTAAGGAATTTCTTCTTCTAAAATTCTGATTGGAAAATTTTCAACACTATCGGATAATGATCTGATGCTACCCTTGCCAAATGCCTTGTTGTTGCTTGCTAGATTAGCTGTAGCACATTGGTTCTCAATAAGCACCTATCAGATTTTCCAAAATTTGAGCACTCCCAACTTTATTACTACACATATAAAGTCTTTCTCATGGCAATCATTATTATACATAAATAATTTAATTTCTAGAGGACCAAGAGAAAATTTAAACTTTTTCCCTTTTCTCTTATATTCTTGGGACAAGTTATAATTGAAATAACCTCTTATGATATAAGGTAGGATCGAGCTAGAGAATAATTTTAAACATTCCCATAACCTTGTTCTATTATACAAATGACTATTAACATACACCGTAGAGATGAACCAAGTAGAATTATTCTTAAAATTATTTAATTCCCCAATAACAAATTGGGAAGAACATTTCAAAACTGAGAATGAAACTAAATAGCTTTCAAAAAAATCATAATTCCCGCGACAAGTAATCAGAAGGATAGATAAAGAAATCCCATTCTGTTCCCAAGAATTTACAAAATTCCCCCTTACCAACCAAAGAAATATTCAATTCTACAATGCTAATAAAAAAAACATCCCAATCTTTCACAACCTCAAGTAAAGGGAGGCTTCCTTTTTATTTAGTTATTTCTTACAATTGATCAATATCTCCTCCTAAATAAGTTTTCAATCTTTGACCATTTACCCTAAAGATCTGTCTTATATTTCCCTGTCTTAAAGCAAAATATTTTTATGACAATGAATGGCTGTAACCACAAACATTTTAATTTTACTAGGAATCGATTATGTATAGAATTAAAAATTAAAACATCGTGATCAGGAGAAAATTCCTTTTTAAGAAGTTTTTTTATCATGACAGGTTTAATTTTTTCTTGTAAATTCTTTCATTTGCATAAGCTTCATTTCTAGTTTCTTTTAACTCACTAAATTGTAGCAGTCATTCTCTTTTTACATTTCCAATATTGGAATTCCCTTTTTTGAGTGCTAAGAATGCCGTATACTTTAATTTTTTAGGTGGATGACAAGCTTTCCCAAAAACAAATTCATAAGGAGTCATTTCAATTGAATTTTTGAAGGCAATTATATAGGTCCATAACGCATCATCCAATTTAATTTCTCAATATTTCCTATTAGAACTAAATGTTTGTTTTTTATTATCCTCTTGATTTACGTATTGGCTATTGCTAATTTTAGCTCACCCACTAGTTTGGGAATGCTAAGCAATAGCTATTATATGAAAAATGCCAAAATTCTTAAGTATCATTTTTATTCCTTTACTATAAAAATGACTTCCTCCATCACTTTTTAAAACTTTTGGAATCCCAAATCTAGAAATTTTTTTAAAAGAAATTAATAATGTTTTTAGCATCGACTTTTGAGTTTGCCACACCTTCAACTTATTTAAAAACATAACTCATTGGCATTTCATTTCTTTTATTTATATTGCCTTCCTTTTAGCAGTCACATATTTTTACATATTAATTTACATCTGTGAATATGGCAGGCTAATAAAATCTAGCTTTAAGGAATTAAGAAGCAATTCTAAATCCTTTAAAATGTCACCTAGAGTTAGAATCATTACACTCACTAATAATTGAATTTATTTCCTTGTCAAGAACAAACTATATGAAATTCATCAATTATAGATGAATTTTTTGACGACTTTTTGGCTAAATATTTTTTGGCAGATTTCAAACGGATTATGAAGAAATATTTGTGACTGATTTTTAGGGAGATTTTCTAGTGGATTTCAGGCAGCTTTCTGGTGGATTTAAAAATTTTTGTAAAAAAAATCATATACTCATAATTAATAAATTTATAACTTATTTTAATTATTTATAAATTAAATAATTTAATTTAATTTAGGAAATTATGATAATTAATTAATAATTTAGTAATTTATTTAAATTATTATTAAAAATAATTACAAACTTTATTATTTTATTTTAATGTATTTTTAAATTAATAAAAAAGTTGTTAATTAATAGTCATTTCTACCCAATCAAATAATTTCTAAGCACAACAAAAGAAAAAATAACAACTAATAATTCTTTTTCAATGATTGTACAATTAGAAAGTGTAGAATTAAAAGTTTTTCACGCACAAAAAATAACATGAAATCTCATCTCTCTCTTTTCCCTAGAACTGCACCAATAGCAATATCATTGGCATCACACATCACTACAAAAAATAAAGATCAATAATGAGCAATTATAATCGGAGCAATAGTCAAATAATGTTTTTGAGTATTAAAAGCTTTATGACATGCATAGTCAAATATAATAGGAATTTTTTTTTGTTTTTAAAGTTAAAACCCATAGAGAGGCCTACACATTAAATAACAGAGCAATTACAAAGTCCTTAAGGGGGACCCTTAGCTCCCTAATGCTTAAATGAGCTACAAAATAAAAGAAAAGAAAACATACGAGTCGATAGTCCCCACTAAGACAAAATACAAGGATACCTAGCAACATGCTAATGATGCTAAAGAAAAGCATCCAAAAAAGAAAGATACATATAAGAGCATGAAGCACAATCTTTCTGCAAAAAATAGTATCACATCCATAAGTGTAAGCTCCTGAGAATCAAAAGGGTTGCAAAATAAAAAACTAAAGTACAAATATAATAGGAATATCTTTCTCTAACAAATGGCATAAAGGGTTAAAAACTTTAAAGAAGTATCTTACTAATTTTTTATTAAAATTAGTATGTCCTAAGAAGCTTTTAATCCCCTTAACAAAATTGGGTGATTAAAGTTTTTAATCACTTGAGTTTTTGTAATATCTACTTCTAATCCTTTCTTAGATATCATATGCCCTAAGACAATGACTTCAGTTACCATAAATTCATTTTTTTTTTCAATTTAACACTAAATTAATTTAAACACACCTATTAAAAAATAGTTAAATATTATAAACATGAATTAAATGTAGTGTCAAATACAAAATAAATATCCATGAATATTTTAATTCCCTACTCAATTAAGTTTAAAAAATAGACATCAAGCATCTTTGAAAAGTAATAAGGGCATTATATAAACCAAAAGGCATTCTCCTAAAAAAAATTCCATAGGGACTCCTAAAAGTAGTCTTATCTTGATCCTAACATGCAATTAGTATTTAATGATAACTATAATATCCTTCTAGAAAGAAATAAAATGGATACACCTTCCAACTTATCAATCCTTTGCTCAAGGAATGGCAAAAGAAATATTTAGTTTCCAATAGTAAATGCAAATCCTTCTACCTCTAACAAGTCTAGTGGGTATTAATTCATTATATTCATTAGATATAATAGTCAATCCTCCCTATCTTGGAACATAATAAATGTGACTAACCCATGAGAAATAAAAAATTAGGTAGATAGTCCCACGTCTAACTATTTAAAAATATCTATTTAACAACAACTTTCATTGAAGGATTAAGTCTTCTTTAATGATCAGCTTTAGTTATATAATTTACTTTCATTAAGATTCAATGCATATAAATGGATGAATTAATTCCTTTCATGTCAACAATAGTCTACACAAAAGCTATTTTATAATTACATTAAACATTAATCAATTCAATCTCCTAATTTTATTCTATATTTATAAAAATGATTATACAACAATATCAAGCCTTTATTTCACTATGTGGGGTTAGCTACATGAATCTTTTTTCTCCATTGTGTCCTATTAAAAGTTAAATTCTCATTTAAATCTAATAATTAAAAACAATTTCTACTATTTTCTAACCAAGTCTTATTAGGTCTACCTTTAACTTTCATAACACAAGTCAAATCTAGTACCTCTATTTTCCTAACTGGGTCATCAGAAGGCCGTTATTTTATGTGACAAAACCATCTAAGGTTAATCTCTCTAATATTATCTTCTATTGCAGCTACTCCAACCTATTCACATATAAGCTCATTTCATATCCTATCTCTAACGGTAAAACCCCCCATCCACCTGAGCATCCTCATGTCTGCCAATTAACTTAGTATTATGCTTCTCTTTTAATGGCCAACATTTAGCACCATAAAGCATTGAAGGCCTCACCACCATCTTATAGAATTTTCCACTAAGTTTGAGGGTTACTTTTTTATTATAAAAGAAGGCCGAATCATTCCTTCACTCCATCCATCCAACTTAAATTCTTATGATAATATACCCATCTATTTAACCATCACTCTGAACATTAGATCCAAGATATCTAAAATGTGTACTCTTATTAATGACTTGATCTCCCAAAGTCACAATCCTCTCACTAGGTCTTTTACTAAAATTACACTCCATATATTCCGTTTTAGATATACTCAAGAAAAAAACCTTTAGACTCTAAGTTTGACCTCCATAATTCAAGTTTACCATTAACTCCTTCTCTAGTCTTTTCAACAAGAAGAATATCATCAGAAAAAAGCATACACCAAGGTACATCCTCTTGCAAATGTCTAGTGAGAACATCCATGACTAAAACAAAAAGATATGGGCTTACGGGAAATGCTTGGTCAAAATAGGGAAATGCTTGGTCAAACCACCTTTTGTGTGAACAAAAGTAATAGCTCCTACAGACATATCTTTAATGATTTGAATATAAGCATTATTAACTCCTTTCTTTTTAAGAACTCTCTCATAGAACTTTATCATATGATTTTTCTAAAAAAAATAAATATCATATGTAGATCCTCTTTATTTTATCTATATTTCTTCATCAAACCTCTTAATAAATGTATGGCTTCCATAGTAGAACTACCTAGCATGAATCCAAAATGATTTTGAGAAACATTAGTATCACTCCGTAGCCTATGCTCGATAACTCGTTCCCATATTTTTAAAGTATGACACATTAACTTAATTCCTCTATAATTCGTACAATCTTGTGCATCACTTTTATTCTTAAAAATAAGAATTAACACACTCACTCTCCACCACCAACTATTTTAACTATTAGGAGTTTTTCCATTTAAAACTCCAAGCACATCTTTTGCAATATTCTTAATATCACTAGAAACATTTTCCCACATAAGATTAGCATCCTCATGTACAAACAAAATCTTAAGATCTAAAATCTTACTCTTAAAAATATTTTTGTTAATATTTTTAAATGCCCCTATTTAATCCTAGAATATGGTTTTACTTTATTTTTTAACATTTTCCCCTTTTTCTTAAAGTCTAAAACTAATAATCTATGTCGGGTACATAAGTTTTCAATCGGAATAACATTAAAATCTTTGAAATCTAAATGATCTAATTTTCTTATAAGAAAATAATCAATCTGAGTTGTACTATATCAATTTTTATAAGTGATGAGATGCTCATTCCTTTTCTTAAATAAGGTATCAGCAATTAAAAAATCATAAGCTTAACAAAAATCTAATATGGTCTTGCCACATTCATTTTATCGTTCCAAACCCATGGCCACCATGAATGCTTTTAAAATCATCTACCTCTCTACCAACATGTCTATCTAAATCTCCTCTAATAAAAACTCTTTCTTTATGAGGAATCTTTTGTATAAATTCTTTTAAGTCATTCAAAAAATAATAATTTTGAACTCAAATCCAAACCAACATGAAGAGCATAAACACTTATAACATTAACAATCTTAGCATCAACAATAATCTTTAAACCTATAATTCTATCTCTAATTATATTAATTTTTATTGCATTTTCCTTCAAACACTTATCTACAATCACACTTACACCATTTCTAGTACAACTCCTACCCAAATAGTAAAGTTTAAAACCTCGACTATCAATCTCTTAGTCTTCTTACCAACCCATTTAGTTTCTTGAATGAAAAGAATATTTAAGTTTCTATGAATCATAATATCTATTAATTTCATTAATTTTCCAATAACGGAACCTATATTATAAGTTCCTATCCTAATTTTAGTTTTATGGACTTTTCCCATGTCCGTCCTTGATGTAAGAACTTCTACCTGTTTGGAACTACACCCTGGCGCCGGTGTAGCGGCCCTTGTACGCTTGACACTATAATGAGGCCATACAGCACACAGCTTCTAGGGAATGCCCAAGTATTAACATAATTTCTTAAAGGTTTCATATAATTACTATTCTATAAGTTTTATGCTGGCTGTTGACTACCTAACTTAACCCTTCACTTTTCTCATCTTGGACATGGGACCTAGGAATGGTAGTGTTTATAGAAATAATTATAAGATGAGTAAAAATTTAACCCAAATATGCATATCTAAGAAGATGAGGTAAAATTTAAAATTCATGCCTTAAGTTTAGAGAGAGAAACTCTTGGATTCTAGAGAGAGAAAAATGTTCATTTTTTTTTCAAATTTTCGTCTCCTGTAATTTTTGTTCTCCATCAATGACGGTGGTTTGCAATCAGCCACCACCAACCAATGCTACTGAAGGTTGTCTGAGCTAAACAACCACTGATCGGAGGGGAACAACAATAGGTAATGGCCGTCTTCATAAGCAGAAGGAGATCTCAGAGGTCGAAGACCATCGTTAGTTAAGTTCTTCTTTGGTGATAGATAATTCAATGTTAAATTTGGTAGAGAAGGATTTGTCATTTTCCAATTCCATACAAACTTCTCATTATCCAGAAATGAAATATCAAGGTCCACTGTTGATAAAGTATGTATCAGAAACAACTCCTAAATTGATCAAGCATGTGGAAGGCAAAGGTAAGGCTTTATCTGAATCTAATGATATGGTTACTCCCAAGACTCTGAAATCTTCTGAAATGCTGTCGGATAAAACAACATCTACTTCGGGAATGAAAATATTTTTTAACCGATTCAGAAATTTGATTGCAATCCCTGGACATTGTCGCAGCGTGATAAATGAGAATTCTCTGGATTTGGTTAACAACAATTTACATTTAGTTCTGGAAAAGAAGAGAGTCTCGGAGAAAGGAAAGGTTTTTGATGACATGCCGAAAAGCACTGTAGACTTGGGAAGGTGAATCCATGGAGTAACAAACCATACATAAAATTGAATTTTAATGAAAATGATGTGGTTTTATCCGAAGATGGGAAGGCAGTGAGACTTTTTGAGGAAATGGAAGAGATGAACTCTAAGAAACTATCAAAGTCATTGGTTATTAAAGTTTTTAGAAGAGATTTACCATCCCACATGGTGGCTTGCGAGCTTAGAAGACAATGGAATCAATTTGGTCAATTCCACTTTACTATATTGGGTAGAGGATGGTTCTTATGATCATTCTCATCAGAAGAGATGACAGAAGTAGCTCATTAAGAAGGTCCTTGGTTCGTTAACAGACATATGGTAGGAATGGAGAAGTGGACATCGTAATTTTCTACTTGTTCTAATAAGGGTCTTTCTTCTCCAATTTGGATTAGAATGCCCCACTTACCTTTGCAATGTTGGGATGAGAAGAATGTAGCATGTATAGCTTCAAGGATTTGAAAACCACTTATGATGAATGGTAATATGTTTCATTGGGGAAGAAGAGAGTTTGCATGAGTTTGTGTAAGAATAAGTCTTGATCAACCCCTCCCATTCGGTGTTTGGGTGGATAGCATATCTGGAAGATTCTTCCAAATGGTGGAATATGAAAAGGTTTCAAATTTTTGCTTTGGTTGTGGGAAGATTGGGCATATGGAGAATGAATGTGTGCTGAAAAATAATAATCAAAAAGTTACGAAGGTTTCTGATGACAGTATTAGTAGGAATGATATGGAAAAAACTCAAGAGGTTGTTAAAGAACCTAATTATGGTCCATGGATTATGGTCAATAATAAGAAGAGGAGAAATTTCAAGATGGGGAGCAAGACAATCAAATCTAATACTGCCAGATATGTTAAGAAAACTAGTATTCCTGTAAGGGTTGAATAAGAAGATCATGGTGTTATGAAGGATGATTTTAGTAAAAGCTCTAAACACGAGATCCCAAGGATTCTAGGTGAGGTGGCTGATCAACTAGAAGAGGGATTTGTTAATCTGGAAGGAGATATATCTGATAAAATGGAACAAGGCATTGTTCTAGTGGATCATAATAACCTGGATAATAGTAGTAATATCTGCTCAGGTTAGGTTATCTTACATAATAACTCAATTATCAAATATGGGAAGGGTTGCTTGTGAACTCAGGTAAATCCTTTGGGATTGCCAGCAAACTCAAGTACTCCCTATCAATCAAGTGAATTCAAAGTTCAGAAGATTTTAGAAACAAATGTTGTAGAAAAGCTGGACAAAAAGGCTTTGATCAGAGAAGCTTGGGAAGCATAGAGTATTTTGACAGTGGATGTTCCTGTGGGAAATGACAACAGAAATATGTTCTCATTACTTCTAATAGTAGATGAAGAGGGGAAGGCTGATACGACTAATAAAATTATAAATGCCAAGGAGGATAGAGAAGAAGGGGAGCTGATAGAAGATGGAAGAAATGCTGATAAAGAGGTGGTTCAAAATGCTTGGAGGAATAAAGTGAAGAAAGAAGGCAAAGGTGATGGGATTCAGAATGAAGTGGTTGGTGTTAATCTAGAAAAATCAGTTCCTGCTACCCAAAAATTGAAGCTTTTGAAAGAACTTAAACACCTGGGGCCATTGATCAATTCAACTAGATCAAAAAAATCTGAAGCAATTCTTAAAGGTAAATGTGGGGGCCCTTCCCCACCTTTATCAAAATGACTTCTCTTGACTTTTGGAATTGTAGGGGGCCAAACAAGAGGGATGCCTCCCTTTATTTAAAAGATTTTGTTAAAGATTTGGATGTTTTTTTTGTTGGGGTGGTTGAAACCAAAATCTTTTCCTTTTAGAGGTATGAAGTGAATAAATGTTTGGGTGATGATTGGGATTATTTTCTTTAGGGTTGGTGCTTCTGGAGGTATTATGGTTTTTTGGAAAGTTAATGCTACAAAAGTTTCTTTAATAAAGGCTTCACCTCAATGTGTGATTGGGAAATTAAGTCTATTCAATAATAGTAAGTGGTTGGTCTCTACTGTATATGGTAATAAAAATCCAAATTTGAGAAAAAACTTGTGGGATGTTTTAGAAGATTAAAACAATAAGAATGTCCCTATGGTAGTGGGAGGGGATTTTAATTGTATACTTTCACAAGAAGAGAAGAGATGTAGGAAGAAGTTCTCTTTTTCTCAAGGTCCTCAAGAAATGGCTGCATTTATGGCAAGAAATGACCTTCATGATGTGGGAATAATGGGTCCCAAATTTACCTGGTGCAACAACAAAAGTGGAAATGCTAGCAATTTTGAGAGATTGGACAGGTGTCTTTTGAACTCCAAGGCCTTAAATGTGTTTCAGAATGCAGTGGTAAGACATTTGGAAAGAATTTCTTTCGTTCATTATCCATTAATTCTTAGAATTATACAGGAGAAGTTGTACCGAAGCAAAATGCTTAGATATGAAGACGTCTGGGCTTCTTTTCTGGCTACTAAAGGAATTATTTTAAAGGCATGGAACAAACTTGTTAAAGGGAACGACATGGAAATTGTTAATATAAAGTGTAAGACGAATTTAAAAGCACTTCATTTCTGTAATAAGCAAAAGTTAAAGTATTTCAAAAAATGAAATATTTGTTTGAAAAGTCATATCACTGATATACAGTTAGAAGAAGCTAATGGTAATGGCTTGGAAGTAGAGAAGCTGGAACTGCTTAGAGCAAAAATTCATGAATTCAATGTGAACTCAGCTCGGTTAAGTACATGGTGGAGACAAAGAACAAAGCTAAAATGGATTCAAGAAAATGGTACAAATTCAAAAAATTTCCATTCCTTTGCAAATGGTAGAAGAATGGGAAACTTTATTCATCAATTGAAAAATTAGGAAAGAACTTTAGTAGAAGACCATGCAACAATTGAAGATATACTATTGAAGTTCTTTAACAACAAGTGGAGAAACAGATATGGCAATGTGAAGGGATGGCCTCCATTTTTGAATTCTTTATCTGCTGCTGATTGTAAAATGTTAGATGAAGAATTCTCATTTTCGGAACTCGCTGCAGTCATCAAAGAGAGTGGAACTAATATTTCTCCTGGATTAGATGGTACAACTTATTCTTTCTTCAAAAATTATTGGTATATAACTGGTAATGATGTATCGAAAGCAGTCCAGTATTTTTTTGTTACAGAACAAATTTGTTCAAGCTGGAAGCAGAAGCTGGTTACTCTCATCCAAAAGGTGCTGAATCCGAATTCTCCCTCTAGTTTTTGACCAATTCGAATGTGTGATGCCTTACATAAGATTATAGACAAAATGATCTTAAATAGACTTATGAAGGTGATAGGTAGTCTTATCTCGGAGGAGCAAACGACATTTATAAAAGTTAGATATTTGTCAAACCACATTCTATTAGCTCAAGAATTGTTTAATAAGCTCAAGATTTAAAAATCCAAAGAAGGTTGCATGGCTATTAAGCTTGACATCAAACAAGCTTATGATAGTATGGCTTGGGATACCTTGAGATTTATTTTGAAGGAAATGGGATTTCCAATCAAATTTTTGAATCTCTTCATGGAACGTGTAGAATTTCCTGAATTCTTTTTAATGATAAATGGAAAAATCTCAAAAGGGATGAAAGCATATAGTAGATTTAGACAAGGTTGTCCACTTTCTCCTTATTTATTTATCCTTTGCTCTCAATTGTTAACCAATGATATATGGTACAGAGGAAGGAACTTGGGTATCAAAATATCGGCCAATGCACCTAGAGTGTCTCATCTTTTATTTGTTGTTAATATCTTGTTGTTCTCCAAAGCTAACATGAGAAGTATGAGAAGGTTTAAGAAAATTACCTTAGATTTTTGCAACAGATTTGGGCAGAGCATCAATAATCAGAAATCTATTATTGTTTTCGGGAATTCAGATAAAAAAAGGAGGAAAAAATCTATAACAAAACTGTGGGGATTCAAAATGGTGAAAGAAGTTTTTTATCTGGGTACACACACATTAATTCCAAAGAGGATTCTTAAAGATATTGATAAAACTGCTAGGAACTTTATTTGGGATAAACAAGGAGGTCTTCATGGACTACATTATATATCATGGGAAAATATGTGCAAATCATGGAAGGAAGGAGGTCTTGGCTTAAAGTCGGTGAGTGCCATGACTGGTCCTCTTAGAGCAAAATTTGCTTGGAACTTCTTAAAAGAAGAAGACTCTTTGCTCAATAATGCTATGAAGGCTAGATACGGTTCTAAATTCTGGGAGAATGCTAACAGAACAAATAAATCAACTACCTGGAAGATTTTAGCTGAGGGTGCTCTGTATCTAAGACCTATCACGAGATGGAAAATTGCTGCAGGGAAGTCAATAAACATTCTTAAAGATGCATGGATTCTAGATAGGAGTCTAGAGAAATGGTCTACATTTGTGGCCATAGAAAACACTGAATTCCCATCGCTGGAGAGCTTTATTTCGGATGGATGCTGGAAGATTGATCTTCTTAATAAATGCTTTGGGAAAGATCTGGTGAATATTATTATTCAAATTGAAATTGATCCTTTTCATTCCAAGGATAGAATTGAACTGAAGAAAAGGTCCTCAGGCAAAAGCATTACTACTTTGGCCTCCTCTTATAATTATGAAAATGATTGAACTGTGGATTATGGAGTCTGGCTAAAGAAATTGAAGCTCAATCCTAGAATTGAATGTTTTTGGTGGCGACTTCTCAATGAGGCAATCCCAACAAATGGATTCCTAATGAATCAAAAATTACTGCGACATAATTTATGTCCTAGAGGTTGTGTTGAACAAGAGAATACTGATCATGTCATGGTTCAATTCTATAAACTGCAGCAAGCTATTGGAATTCTCAGAAAATGGGGTATACTATGTCCGGTGTTCTCCTCTACCAGTGATTGTAAGTATCATTTGAATAGGTTATCAGAGAATAATAGATCAATGGCAAATTTATATTGTTCTCTAGTTTATTTTTCATGGAAGAGTAGGAATTTAATCAAGCATGGAAATAATGAATTGTTTGAACTTCATTGCCTGCAATGCTATTAGTTATGCATCAATTTATTCTTCCTATATATTCATGTATCACTGGGATGATAACCAGCCATCACGGACGAATTCTTATTGGCACCCCCTCCCCCAGAATGGATTAAGGTTAATCTTGATGCAGCTTTAACTAGTAAGAATAATGGAGGTATAGGTGGAATTTTTAGAGACTCTAAAGGTAGATTCTTACTTTCTTTTGGAATCAAATTCACGCATTGGGATAATGGTACTTTGGAGCTTATTTACATTCGTTCATTGAAGAATTTCGTCTTTAATTGGATGCTAGATGCAAAGGGACTAATTATTGAAGGAGATAATTTCAACATTATCAAACTTCTACAAAGATCAGAGAATAAAGAAACTCGGCTTCTTCATGAAGAGGAGATTGAAGACCTATCACTTTTGGATGGATTTGGTAACATTCTTTTTCGCTTTGTTAATAGAAATTGTAATAAGTTAGCACACAATTGTGCTAACTTTGCATTACTTGTAGATTTTCTTTGGGAAGATCTTAGTAGCAATAAGGTTCCTCCTTCTTTTTTTAATGTTCTAAAGGAGTAATGTGATAGGATTTCTATCACATAGTAGCTTGTATTTGGTTTACTACTTTCTTTTAATTCAATTTAGCATTCCCTTTAAAAAGAAAAAGAAAAAAAAAAAAGAAAAAGATGAGGTAAAAATTTTAGATCTAAAGTTGGAACCACTCAAATAGATGGTTTCAGAGCTTTATCTAAAGATGAAATATCTAACAATTCAAAATGACCTCTATTTGGACATTATTATGTAAATTTTAAATTTAAGACAACTACATGTATTTTGTTCTGGTTCATCTTCTTTTTCCTTAATCAGTTCTCCATCAAAAAAATTTTTCTTTTAGATCTTCTACTAATACATCCTTCAAATCCAACCTACAAAAATCTTCTTTCCTTTCTTGAAGGAATTTCATATATTTTACAACGTCAATTGTCACAACTTGGTCTTAAATTCTCATAATTAATTCTCCCATTTGAACATCAATCTTAGCTTCCCTATTATTAGGAAATGTATTCTTAAAATGAGACATATTTCCCTATCTTCTTCCAAGTCTAAAATAATAAAATCCATTGGCAAAATGAACTTATCAACCTTAATTAGAGAATCCTTTCTTATTAATTTTAAATAAGTAAAAAATATATCAGTCAATTGAAGAATAATAGAACTAAGTCAAATCTCTCATATATATAACCTCTTAAAGATGGATAAATTGATGAGGTTAATACTAGATCCTAAGTCACATTGAGCATTCCCTATAGAATTTATCTCGAATAAATAAAGGAATGGTAAAACTCTAAGGATTCTTAAGTTTCTTAGGATTTTTTTTTTTTTTGCAAAATGTAAATACATTCTTCAATTAATTCCACTATTTCATTATAAAATTTTCCTTTTCTTTCTCAAAATAACGTTCAAGAATTTAGCATAAGTGGGAATTTGTTCTAACGCTTCAGAGAAGGGGATATTAATGATTATTTTTTTAAGCACTTCTAAGAACTTTCAGAATTGTTTATCAATATTTAATTTGATCAATCTCTTAGGAAAAGGGGATGGTGGTCTATCAGCAAATTTTAATAAACCTTTTTAGGTTCTTTAATAGGTTCATGTTATTCAGGAAGGGACTTTTTTTGTTGTTGTTCCTTTCTATCCTCCTTATCCCGAGATTTATCTTTTTTTTTATAAGAGTTTCCTAACCCTTTCCCACTTTTAAGTTGGATATTATGGCATTGTTCTACTAAGTTTTGATAATGAATCAACTTAGACTACTTCCTTATGTGATATTTAATTTTTTAATGGAAATAAATTGATTATTTATTTAAATGACTGACTAGAGCACGACATTTTCTAAGGACTCCTTCATATTCCTTTCATGATATATTTTTTAAGATTTTGTAGTGTAGCATTATGGCACTACATATCTTTGTATAGTGGTACTATATCTCCTGAGATTATTGTTAACCTTTAATTCATCCAATTTATTGAAATAGTAGCAACTTGTGTAGTCAAAATGGATAAAGCATCATTTTCATAAACTCTAAGCACTTTCTTCAGATCCACCCTATAAAAAGGCCTCGAAAAATTATTTGTTGAGATCCAACCAACCTATTATAAAAGTTTGAATTATTAACCAATCAGGTAAAGCATAGTGATGGCACTTTCTAAGTTTCTCTTTGAATCTTTGACAACTCTCATAAATAGATTCTCATTATGACTGAGTTAAAGAAGTAATGTCATTTCTAATCTTGGCAATCGGAGAAGGTGGGAAATACTTTCCAAGAAATTTATAGGCCAAATCATTCCATGAGATAATAGATCCTTGGGGTAAAGAATTTAACAACATTTTTTCCTTGTCTCTTAAAAAATGGGAATAATCAAATTATGTTGACATCATCACTAATACCATTACATTTAAATATTTCACAAATTTATAAAATATTTGCTAAATATAAATTAGGGTCTTCAAGGGAGTTACCCCAAACTTAGAATTTTGTATCATATGAATGATTGCAATTTTAATTAAAAATTATCTCTTTGACGGTGGATCTTTTTTTTTCTTAAGTAAACTCAATCTACTAAAGGTTTGGAAAAATCCTTACGTGGTCTAGAATGATCTAAGTTTTTAACAGGTTGGCCATTTTAAAAATCTTTTTTTTTTTTTAATTTTAGAAAGGGTTCTCTTAATTATAGATGAAAAACTTATACATGCCTCCCCTCTATGCCTTATAAGCATGCAGCCATAGATATGTAATCAATAAATTAAAATAAAAGAATAAAAGAATCTAATAGGACTAATTATGCAATTGATTCAAGAATATAGTAAATTTATAGATAAAATAAATTATACCCCTGTAATAATATCCCAAAATTGATAAGGCCAGTGGAATAACCTAAATAATTAAGAAAATGATTTAGGGCTCTATGAATCCTTAAGAAATACTAAGATTTATTTATATTAAAATTATAAAAATATGACTTAATATATGCAAGTATATGAGTCAAATCAAGTAATATAGTATGAGATTAGAGTATTGATTATAAAACGAAAAATGTTTATTTGTAATAACTAGTACTGTCTACTTCAAACTACAATAATTATTTAACACGTTTAAAACAAATTTTTGTAGAGATTCATTAATTTAATTTAAAATAAAAATTAATTAAATGAAATATTATTTCAAAAAATTTGTTTGGAATGATTAAATATAAATACAATATGTTTTCAATGATTTTGTTTTATATTAATTCTATTCAAAGAAAATGCATCACCAACCACTCAGTCATTCTTAAAGAGATAAAGGACAAATTAAAAACTTCTAACCTCAACACCACTAAAAACTCCCATAATTTATCACACAATAAAAAAATTTGAAGAGTAGGTAAAACATATACTATAAAAAACCCTTCATAATAATTCATCTCTATAAATTTGATATATGACAAGCACTATACCTAAGCTTGCATCAAACCAATCCAACTTACATGATTATGCCAGCTTTCTTATTCCTAGGCTCCATATTGCACCTAATATTAACTATATATATGGCCACTATGTGCATTAAATGAAGACCTAGTATAATAAAAATAATATGAAATTATTGATAAAGTTAACTCATTAGTACTCCATCATTTACACCATCAATACAGTATTAGAGAATTTTACCAGACATAAAGAATAAATTTTTCAATTTCTTTTTCATTAATTATACAAAAGAAAAGAAGGTACACAAAAAAACATATCACCATATGGGTTTAATAATCTCCTATATACTCCTCCTTGAACATATATAATTGCTTCAATAAACACAATCCAAACACTCTAATGGAATGTATCTAGTACTTCTCTAATATTCTTTAGTTGTCACCTTAAGGAAAAATCAGAGAAGCACTATAAAGACATAAATTAATTATGTGACTAAACTCCCCTCCTAACATTACAAACATATTGTTTATAAAAAACACAAAAAATGTTTTTAAGTGCTTGAGACACTTGCAATGTGATGCCCATATAATGAAATAATGATGCAGCTCTGAGGGTTTCATTTGTTGCACTGCTTATTGATAAGGACGTGTTATTTAATGAATTGATGCATTATTTCACTAACTATTTATAGCCTGAACAATTATAAATGTACTATCACAGCACTACTGATGGTTGAGCACTATAAATTCCATGTGTCACTCATTTGATTAAGCAACATTTGAATTTGGCTCTTCTTTGCCATATAAATAGAGATTGTGCTTCATAGCACTGACTCCTTTGATGATGCGGTGTTGTTATAGGTTATTAGACTTCAGCATGCTAATTCTAACACTATTGTGGTGCTATTAAATAGAGATTGGGCGCCACCATCTACATATTGTTGTGCTCCAATAATGTCAATGACAGAATTGCGATAGTACTATGTCCAACGTCATGCTGTTGTATCATATTTAACATTTTTTCCCATTTACTATATTTTATAATACAAATATAACTAAAATAATGCAATTTCAATAAAAAACTAACACAATAAAAAAATTATTTACACTTATTAGTTAGCTAGTGTCATTCTAGTGAATAAGAAGAATAACTAAATTCAGGACTACATTAATTTTAGAGATATGCATAAAATTTGTTCGAAAGATGAGTTTCCACTTCTTATACCAGAACTTATAGTTGATATTGCTTCCACCCATATAATATTCTAATTTATGTTTGGCTCTTCTAGGTATTAAAAGGTAAAAATAGCTCCTGAGGATGAAAAATATATATCTTTCAGAACACCAATAAGAGTCTATTATTATAAAGTAATGTCATTTAGACTAAAGAATACTAGACTGACTTACCTACAAGCAATGACAAGAATTTTTTACAAACTAATCCAACATCAAGTGGAATACTATGTTGATGATCTTGTAATCTAAAGTCTCTAAAAAAATGACCACTTTTATGATTCAGGATCATTTTTCCAAAGATTACGTTAACATAACTTAAAAATTTATCAATTGAAGTGTGATTTAAGTTCACTTGAGGAAAGCTTTTAGGATTGTTTGTCTAACTTTGAGGAATTGAGATCGGTCCAAATAAAATTAGAAAAATAAAAATATGTTGCAATATAATATCTTACTTAGTTAAAATCTTTCCAAGGTCATGTGGTATATGTTATAAGATTTATATTAAGTCTTTCGGTAAGATGTCGACCATTTGTTGCATTATGTTAAAAAGATGCTCATTTCAAGTGGGATGATAATTATAAAAATTATTTATTAAAAACATATTTGACAAATCCTCTTGCTCATATTCCAAGGAAGCTATTGATTTTATATTGTAGACCTTTAAGTGAATCTCTTGGAGCCATGTTAATGAATTTAATATTTAGAGTAAATCCATTACAATATCTATAACTCATCAAATTTTATTATGAAGAATAGCTAGATGGTCAAAAATATTATCACAATTTAAAATTTTATTCATTTCATTATCACCATGGAAGGGGAAAGTTGTGGAAAATTGTTTAGCAGTTCACCCAATACAAAATGATTGTCCAATCAATGATGAACAACTGGAAAAACAAATTTTATCTCTAAAATTACATAAAAATCTACATGGGAAATCTATTTTTATGGTGTAGCTTCTAATTAAATAGATGCATTTGATTATATTTCCCTAAGAAGAGCTGGAATTGGTATAAAATTTGTTACCCAAAAAAATTGTGTAATTTATTATTCTTGTCATTTGCTAGAACCTCGTATGAATAATGAAATTAAGTACGAGTCACTAATAACTAGGTTAGAATTGATTATTCTTTATAAAATTGAAAAAATTAAAATTTTTGAACATTCATAGCGAGTGATGAATTAGATAAGTGGAACTTATTAGGTAATAAAAGAAACTCTAGTTCCTTATCATTAATACGCATTGCTTATCCTCAAACAAATCTTAAATATAACCTTATACAACATTCTTCATGACTTAACTCGATGGCTGACACCTTATTACAGTTGGCTAAAGGTATGTCCCAACCCGAGGGAGATTAGTTTCAATAGAAGTACAAGGTCATCATGTTTTATCTCCTACAAACCTTAAATATATAAATAGGAGTATCTCATAATGAGGTGAAAATAGTTTTAGTAGTGGATAATGAAGTGGTTTATTGGAGAAAACCCTTCATCAAATACTTGCAAGAAAATAAGCTCCCTCATGATAAATCAAAAGCATACCAAATTCAAAGATTTATCTCCTATATATTAATAAATTATATCTTATACTAAATATCATTAGATCATATGTGGATAAGATGTCTAACCAAATTAAAAGAATTAAAGGTTATAGAAGAAGTACATGTCAGATTTTGTGGAAAACATCAATTTGGTCAAAAGATGAAAATGAAAATTAATCTAATATGTTTCTATTAGCCATCGATGATTGATGACTACATGAAAATTACATGTCGTTGTCATCAATGTCAAGTATACGCTATAGTTCTACATCAACCATTGAATGTATTGTGGCGTTTTAAAAGGCGAGGTATGGATATTATTGGTCCAAGTAATCCACCATCCTCTACAGGTTTCATGTACATCTTACTAGCTATAAATTACTTCTCAAAATAGGCAGAGGCAATTTCCTTGAGACACATCAAAATTTTCATGTTATAAACTTCTTTAAAGAGCATATTGTATATTAATTTGGTATTCCTTATGAAATTATATGAAAAATGATCCAATATATAGAAGGATTAAAAAAATAATTTTTATAAATTTCATAAATTTTATTAGACATACTCATTAATTTATCACCCCCAAGAAAATGGATTAGATGGGGCCTTCAATAAAATGTTTGTTTAAATTTTAAAGAAAACACTAGATAATAACAAACACAAATGGATTGAAAGTCAGGAGAAGCTTTTTGGGCATAAAGATCCACATATAGATCTAAAACTTAATCAACACCATTTTCTCTGGAATTTGGAGAAGATTCTATTCTCCCTTTGGATTTATAGCTACCTTCCCTATGAATAGTTGTCAACTATAATATCACTAAAGAGCATAATGCAACACTTAGAATAAAAGATTTTAAAGGTTTAGAAAAGAAGAGTCTGTAGGCTCAAAAGAACCTTGAGTTATATAAATCCAAGATGATTCAAGTAGACGATAAGTTGGTTCATATAAAAACTTTCCAAGAAGGAGACTACGGTTCTACAAAAACTTATGTTAGCCATAAAAAAAATGTGGTAAATTTGAACCAACTTAGGAAGATCCACTCAAGATAAAAACTGCATATTAAAGGGGATCTTATTAGTTGCTTGATGGTAAAAAAGATAGTCCAATGTGACCTATAAATGGATGGTATCTCAAGCAATATTATGGTGGATAAAATTAAGGTAGATTTTAAATAATAAATAAATTTTTTTTGCCTTGTGCTTTTGTAAAATTGCTTGAATTTATAAAAAATTATAAAAGAAACTAGGTCTAGATGATAAGGTTAGATCTAATGTTTATATTAAAGTTTATATGTTTTGGACAACCTAAATGTCAATAAACTATAAAACCGTTTCTGATATATTATAAGCTTCATTATAGTTTTAATCCATCTATTTTTGAAATGCTATCCCATTATGATTTAAATATCCACATGTCTAGGAGATACTATCCTGGTAAAATTTAAATTTATGTGTTTGAGAATTATTATCTAATGATTATTTTAAGCTTTCTAGTTCAGTAGATATATCCTCATCACGATTGTCTAATAATGGATCGTTTGGGGCTGATTTTAAAGATTTAAATGTACTGACACGTGGATCGTCCAGGACGATCTAATGTATCATCCAGGATGATGACCATAAAATGCATCGGCCAGGACGAAATATGTTATCGGCCAAGACTATCGACATGATTGAAACAGAGTTCTATCAGATCGTCCAGGACGATAAATTATTGTCCAGGATGAAGAGTTACAGCAAGCATAAAAAAGTTCAACAGATGGAAATTTTGAAGAGAATTTGTCCTATCATCCAGGACGATATAATAATCGGCCAGGATGATGTGATAAGAAATTTGAATCCAAGGAAAAGATGTTGATGATCAAAGCCCTTAAAAATAAATGACTCACAATTCAAAGCTAGAAGCAACAATAAAAAGGATAGAAACTAGAAAGAAAAAGAAAACCGAAGGAAAGGAAAAATTTTATTGTTTTTGGTTTTTTAATATTTTTTTTGTTTTAGCAAAGTATCCATATGACAAATTTCTCAAACAATTAAATTTTAGAGATTCAAAAGATCAAAGAGTTAACAAGTCAAAATCTAAAAAAAGGTAGAATATTTGATCTTGTTGATCCCTAGCTCGGACTTCTTTCATGGCAATAATCATCTTTTTTTAAAAAAAAAAAAACAAAAGGTCTAACTCAGAAAAACTTTGCTGGGTAAAAATAAGGTCCAATCAAAACTTGGTTACAAAGAAAATATCTTATAAATAATATAACAAAGTAATTTGTCTCAATCATGGAATTTTAAATCAAGCCTTTGAATGCATCATATAACCAATGAGTTCTCTAAGTTTTAAGAGTTCTGAAAAGAGATAATAGCTTGTATTTAGTGGGCTCATTTTATGCCTCTTGTATCTTTGGTTTGGCTCTTTGAGCATCTTGGATTTTGATACACATTTGTGTATATATATTTTTCATTTCAAATTTGCATCTTTTTCACTTTCATCCTTAATTATTTCAAGCTAAAATCTCTTTAACAAAAACACTTAAAAAGAACCTTAGTTGTGAGTATATCATCCAAATATTAGAGAATAGGAGCTCTCTCTCTAACATAGGGAAGAACAAGCCACAAAATAAAATCATAATCATGTGATAAATGCAATGACAAGATTTCAATTAACTTGAAAGATATATAAGAACTTTTGATATTATGCACAAGATAGATTATTGTAGCAAGAAAAAAAGAATCTTAGTTTCAAAAACTAGTTGTCAATATGAGATAGACTTTTGTCTAGAAAAGAAAATTATGTCACTAATAGAGGTTAGAGGGAGGGAAACCATCAACGATGTTTCTCCCTTTATCAAATTTAGATATGATAATCAATGGCTTTAAATCTCCAAAATCTAAAAGCTTTTAAAAATAATCATATAGAAAACAAATCATAAAAGCAAAGCGAAAACAAAATAATCTAGAACAATAAAAAGCTAACACAAAACAAAAAATAACACAAAACTAATTAAAAAAAATTTCAAGAAATTATGAAGCAGCAAGTTTTAGCAATTATGAGTTGTGAGCCTCTATATGTCCAATTATCCTATGCTCACACGAAGTCTTTGATGAGAGCACACCTGCAAAACTCAACAACAGTCAGATTTAGGAACCCAAACTAGTTTGGGTCCCTTCTTAAGAAAAATAGAATACAATGCAGGTGTGGTATGCTGTGAATCATGTACCTTAGGTCTCCACACCCAATGTGTACTACGGTGAACGATGCAAGTGTGTGAGATGTGTCCTAGCATGCCACAAGAAAAACATCTAACTCCAGGAAAATGTTTTCTTAAATGGTTTGAGTTATAATGCCTCTTCTTAGGTCTTGGCTTTTGATCAAGAGTAGGAGTCATCCATGTTTTCTTAAGTCTGTCCAATTCATTTTTAATCCTCAAGTTTGTATTTTTTAGAACATCATTCTAAACCCACAAGTTTTTCTCTTTCTATTTAGATTTCTTGAGATCAAATTGAAGAGAGGTGTGTGAAAATTTTAATGCTTCATTCTCATCAATTAATTCTGAATGCTTTTTGTTCAAATCATCAAATTCATCAAGAAGAGCCATGTGAATAGAATCAATCGTTGAATGATCTTTAAGAATAACTTCATACTCTTTTTGTAAATTCACAAGTTCCAATTTTAAGTTAGCATGAGTCTTCTTAAGTTTTTTGTATGATGCATGGATTTTCTCACAAATCTCAAACAATTCATCATAGGTTGGTTTACATACCACTTTATCGTTGCTTTGCTCAAGATGATCTTCCCCCATTAAGCACAGGTTTGTTGTCTCTTCCTCTGGTTCAGTCTCAGAGGAATGTGATGCAGATTCTGCCCGGAATGCTTTTTGAACTTTTTTCTTGTCCTTCCTGAACTTGGATTTCTCCTCACCCTTTTTCTTTTCTTTGCTCGAGTGATCTTGAAGTGTAGGACGATCAGCTTTCACATGTCCAGGCTTCCTGCATTCATAAAAAATAATATCAAAAGATCCTTTAGAATATTTGTTATCCTTACCTTTTCTCTAATGATGCTTTTGCTTCTTCCTTAGAAAGTTTTTGAATTTCCTTGAGATGAATGCAACTTCATCACTCTGAGACCCAGAAGAATCGGAGTCAGATTTGTGTGCCTTTTGTGCCACTATTTTTTCTTTCTTTTTCTCACCTGCATCAAGATTTCTTTGATTTACCCCTTGCTCATAAGCAATGAGTGAGCCAAGTAAGTCATCAATCAAATACGTGTTCAAATCCTTAGATTCAGTTATAAAAGTGATTTTATCTTCAAACGATGAAGGCAAGCATCTCAAAATTTTGTTTACTTTTCAAAATTCGAAAGTTCTCTTCTTAAGGTATGTAATGAAGTGACAATTTGAGTAAACCTTGTATACATGTCAGAAATAGATTCAGAAGATTTCATACAAAAAATGTTGTAGTCATGTAAGAGAATATTCAAACGAGATTATTTTACTTCATTGGTTTCTTCATAGGTGATACACAATTTATCCCAAATTTCTTTACTAATTTTGCAAGTGGAGACACGCATGTAATCCTCAGACTTTAAAGCACAGAAAAAATAGTTCAAACATTTTGCATTCAATTGAGCTAAATCTCTTTCATCGACAGTCCATTCAGAAAACACAACTTCTGTTTTAATTCCATTAATTTCACGAGAAGGTGGAGAATACCCTTCTTTAATAATCATCCACATGCGATAATTAGTAGATTGTAAAAACGTTGACATATGGGTTTTCCAAAAATCAAAAGGGAGATTATCAAACAAGGGAGGTCGTGTAATTGAATAACCTTCAAATTTAAAAAGTTTTCAAACTTAAATTTTTGAATCCCGCTCTCATACCACTTGAAAGTTCTTTAGGGATGTTAAGCCCTATAGAACTGTCCCAAGGCGGTGAATTGGTATTTTAAAAAATCTTTAGGCAAATCACGAGTACAAACCAAATCACCACAAAAAAAGAGCGGAAGAAATAAATGCGGAAGCAGTAAAAATAAGAACACAAGGTTTTATAGTGGTTCGGTCAACTCGACCTACATCTACTCCCTGGAGGTGCCCTCCGAGTATTGCACTACAATCTTTACTCTCCTTTAGCCCCCACAGCTAGGCGGAGAAGCCTTTACAAACACCTCTTTTTTCCACACCCGACAAGTCAGAGAACCTTCCCCCATTTGCTTCCTCCTGAAGCAGGAAAAGAACCTCGATCGCTTGCTGGAACTTACCTCTCCCAACCCTTCCAAGGACAAGAGACTCTAGGGAAGAAGAAGTGGAACACTTCTTGGAGCAACCCTTGTGAATCCCCTCACAAGCTCCCCCGCACAAGATACTCTCTCTCTCTTTAGGTTTTCTCAGGTCAAGACAGCAGCCAAGAATGTTCAAAAACATTGAAAAAGAGCTCTTAAATAGAAGAGCTTCAAAGGAGCTCATTAATTGCAAGTTATTGACAATATCGTCCAGGCCAATATGGACATCGTCCTGGCCGATCAGTACAAATCTTATGAGATCGGCCAGAGCATCGCCCTGAATACAAACTGGACGATTAAAAATTGGATTGATCATCCAGGATGATCCCACGATCTTCCAGGCCAATCAGTTCAAATCAGAGGAAAATTATCAAGAGCATCGCCCTAAATTGAAGCTGTCCGATCCCGATCGTCCAGTACATCACCCTGAATTTGTGCTGGCTGATATTTATTGTTCAGAAGTAACTAAGGTTTTTTAATAGATCATTCTATCCAATCCTACAATCATCCAGGATGATGTGATCGTATCAATCATCCTTAATTACTTCCTTGATTAGTGGTTAAATTTAGGCATAATTGTGTAATATCGTTCAGGCCGATCCAAGATCGTCATGGCCGATTGCCAAAAATACAATATACCAAAAACGAATAAGGAGGCTATTTCTTTCTATTTTGAGCTTATCGTCATGGCCGATACACGTATCATCCAGGCCGATCTATTAATGACGGCTGCCTTAATTAAGAATACTGAATAGAATCTCTATTTTAAACTCGATCGTCCAGGCCGATCCAAATATCATCCTGGCCGATGTGAGTAAAAATAGAAATTCTAAGTCTCTCAAGTGTATGTGTGTGTGTAGGGTTATTTAGCATCAGTCTCTTTGAACATTACAATTTGACTCAGGAAGAGAAAAAGCAAAATACAGACTGACTCAACCCTAACCTACACAATCTTGAACTGGCTTGATTTGTCATCTGATTTCTTGGCCCTGAAATGTCAATTATAAGAAAGGAAATCATAGTGTTTGCTAATCATCAAAAGTGTAATTCATGAACCAACAGATTTGCAACACATTTATCCCAAGTGACCCAGATAATTTTGGAGTTAGTCGAGGTACCTTTACAAAAGAATTTATTAGTAAGTTTATGAATTCTATTGCAAACCACTTGAGTTAAAGAGTAGTTTGAATAATATAAACCAGCAAAGAGCTGAGAACACTTTTGAGAAGAGTCACTCTACAACCAAGGCTCAAAAAATTAGAATCCTAAGATGAAATCAAATTCTGAACAGAGGTAAGATCATCGAAAAGAAAAGTTTTCTTTGTACCATTAAAAGGATACACCCCAAGATACTTGATGGGTAATTGACCATGCATAAAGCCAATTAACTCTTTAATGGTTATAATATGATCATTCAAAACTCTCTTAGAAGTAATAAAAGAACTCTTGTTTTTATTAAGAGATAAGCCACTAACCATTTCAAATTGATCAAAAAAATCAATAAGTTTATGAACCCTGTTAATAGACACATTTGTAAAAATAATAAAGTCATCAGCAAAGCTTAAGTAAGAAATGGGAAAACCACCCAACATTCAAAAGTAAAGACTCAGAGTATTCTCAAAAAGATTGGTAAGGCCCTAAGATAAGTATTCAGTAGTTATAATGAAAAAAGTAGGAGAAATTGGGTCACCTTATCTTAAACCATGAGAGGATTTTAAAATAACCATTACTATACCCATTAACAACAATAAAAAATAAACACCTTCAATACAACTTTTAATAAGCTTGATAAAAATTAAATTAAAACTAAATAGGTGCAAAATATTATAAATAAAGTTTCAATCAATATTATCATAAGCCTTGGCAATAGCCAGCTTAAAGATCAAATTACCCTTCTCACCCTAACATCCATGTCTTGGTAAAATTCTTGATCCTACAAGATATTGTCAGTAATGGCCCTCCCTTTCACAAACCCCATCTGAGAAGGAGATATAATTTTAGGTAAAATAGAGGTAAGATGATTCACAAGAATTTTATAGATTTATTTGTTAAAAAGGGTATACATACTAATAGGTTTAAAATCATTCCAAGTACTAACATAGTTATTTTTGGGAATAAGCACCATAGAAGTAGAAGAAAAAAACTTAAGAATAAATTTACAAGCAAAGAAATCCAAAAAAGTAGAAAAAAGGACATTATTAATACTGTGCCATGATTTTTAAAGAAACTGGGTGGTGAAACCATCAGGACGAGCCACAGAGTCACTATTCATACCAAAAAGGATCTCTTTAACTTTCTCAAAGGAAGGAGGTTTATAAAGAGACTATCTTATTAGGATATAAGGGTAGGAGTAAAGGAAGGATTATTAATTTGATCCATATTAAAATTCTTATTGGGATGATTTTGAAAATACTGAACAATTAAATTAACAATATCCATAGTATTCATATAGACAGAACCATCCTCTCGATGTTTTTTTTAATAGTTTTTAGCCCATTTCCTCTTGACCAAAGCATGGAAATATTTAGTGTTATTATCACCTTTAACCAAATGCTTAGCAACACCTATTTGTTTCAAAAAAAACTCCTCCTATGCTTGTAATTTAAAAAGCCAATCTTTAGCATTTCTTAATAAAATGAAATTAGCATCGAAAGGGTAAACTTGATAAGATGATTCATAATTATTCACTTTCTGCTCATCTTTCAAAATATTGGTAAAGAGGTTTTTAAAGACATTATGGTTCCAATAATTTAAAACCTGCTTAAGACTTTTCAGCTTAAGCCAAAGTCTCCTCATGCTAAGGCAAGAATTATAC
The DNA here is from genome assembly GCF_001605985.2 of Dendrobium catenatum. Classification (NCBI taxonomy): domain Eukaryota; kingdom Viridiplantae; phylum Streptophyta; class Magnoliopsida; order Asparagales; family Orchidaceae; genus Dendrobium; species Dendrobium catenatum. The sequence continues at coordinate 414,167 of NW_021319110.1, read as the reverse complement.
TGGTGTAGTGGAGCATGCTAATTATTCTGAACAACATAAAAAAATGATTCATGAAGTAACCACATGTTTTGAAACCTGAATTGAGGAGAAGCATTAAAATGTCTAAGGTTAATACTGATAAGCAAAGGGATGTGGTTAGAAAGAGTCCTGCTAAGATGCTCAACATTAATAGAATTAAAAGAGTTAAGCCAAGAATCATTAAAAAGGATGTGGTCCATACATTACCATAAGAGACCCCTATTCCATGTGAAATTGTTACTAGAGAACCCAATATCAATTAAATTACAATCCAAAATCATGTTACTAAACTCCTCCAAAGACCGATAAGAAGGGGAAGAGTCTCTTATCCTCTCAAAAGGATTAGCAATAGCATTAAAATCACCATCAATAAGCCAAGGTAAATTATAAATATTATGAAAGATTATGAGTTAATCCCAAAGTAATTTGCTAATATAATGGGTAAAAGCAACATAAACAAAGGAAACATAATAATGAAAATTTAAAAACTCAATATTACATTGCATCACTTGAGTAAAATCACTAATAACAACAATTCTAATAGGATCCTTCAATAAAACCAAAATCTTATTAGACACATTGGAAATAGCATATCTAAAACCCAAAAACAGAGAAGTTCTAATAGACTTTGTGCATAAAATAAAAGGCTCAATTAAAATAGGAATAGATACATTATAAACACGACATAAATTCTTAACTCTTAATATAGAAGGAGGAGTGTTAAGATAGTTGCTATTTGCATGCATTACATTTTTGGCAACTTATAAAGTTTTGATGATTTCAAACATTATTGTTCAAATATGTAGTTATCTCCTAACAATTTTGGAAGAATTGTATTTGCTCTTGTGTGTACTAACATTTTAGGGAAAGAACTCCAGACTACAAGGCTTCAAATTAAAATCAGCATGAGATACCTTGAAATTTTTGAAGCTTACACTTTGCTTAGAAATCAAATTGAAAGGGAGTGATTGTAACTTGAGTGAATCAAAACATGCACACACAAATCAGGAGATCATATTAAATTTGTGTTGATCGTACAAGACGATTTTCGTTCGTACTGGACGATCAGACAGTTATTTCCTATAGAGCATATGGAACGAATAGAAATTTGCTCGAAAAATTTTCTAAGTCCTATTCGTCCAGACGAAATTAATTATCGTACAGTATGATTTCCTCTCTGTAAAATTTTCGTCCAGACGAAATTAATTATTGTACAGTACGATTTGCTCTCTGTAAAATTTTCGTCTAGACGAAATTAATTATCGTACATTACGATTGGCTCTCTGTAAAATTTTCGTCCAGACGAAATTAATTATCGTACAGTACGATTGGTTCTCTGTAAAATTTTCGTCTAGACGAAATTAATTATCGTCCAAACGATTAACCGACTTAGGACAGTTTTTAGCAGTTTCTAGATTCGACCTTGTAATAACCGTTCGTACTGGACGAACCTAGTTCGTACAGGACGATCAGTTGTACGAAGACATTTTGTACACATATTCAAATAGGGTCGTTTCAGATCGTTTAAGTAAAATCGTCCAGGACGATCCAGGATCGTACAGGACGATCCACTGCGTACAGAATTGAAAACTTGCAGTTTTTGTGCGGTTTTTCTTGTCTTTTGTATAAATAGTCCAAATTAGACTGCCACCCAATCTTTTTGTCATTTGATCTTCGTGCCTCTTGAGAGAATAGCCAAGGAGAGAGTGGAAGAGAGCATTTAAAGGAGGATTCCTACCATTGGAGCGAGAAGGCTTCACTTGGATTGCTAAGGTAAGAGTCTCTACTTGTGAAATTGGATTTCTTCACTCTTTTTCTTTCTTCCTTCTAGATTCTTGTGAGAAGATCTGTCAAGGAGATCCGGTTCTCTGCCGACACTTGGAGAGTGTGAAAGGACGAAGGGTTCTCTGCCCACACTAGGAGAGTGTGAAAGGACGAAGGGTTCTCTGCCCACACTAGGAGAGTGTGAAAGGACGAAGGGTTCTCTGCCCACACTAGGAGAGTGTGAAAGGACGGACGGTTCTCTGCCAACACTGGGTATTATGTAAAAGGACGGACGGTTCTCTGCCGCACCGGGGAGTGGTGAAAAGAGTGTGTTGTAAAGGCTTCTCCGCCTTGCTGTGGGTGCAAAAGGAGAGTCACTATTGGTATTAGTGCAATACTCAGAGGGTGCCTCTGAGGAGTGGATATAGGTCTGGTTATAGACCGAACCACTATAAATCTGGTGTCATTTATTTTACTGTTTTACATTTCCGCACTTTCTATTTCAGTTTTAAAAAACTCTGTGGTTGAAAAATCTTTTTCTACAAAAATTAAAAAGGGGTCTTAAATTTTAATTTTTTAAACTACCAATTCACCCCCCCCTCTTGGTAGCCTTGGGACACTCACTTAGGCTTAACAACCTAATTACTAGACTCAACAAGGAGAACCAATGCCCCTAACATTTCAAATAATAGAATTAAACATAAAAAATAAAATTAATGAGTAGTTTGCAAACAGGTGAATCATTATCATATTTAGCAAAGAATTTAGCCATAATATCCATATCCTCCGTATTAGTAAAATCATCACTATGAGAGGACGATTTAAATAAAGGCTTACTATCATTAGACAAACCTTCCTGCCAAACCTCCTGCTGCAATTCATCTCCATCAATGCTATAACCATCCTCCACAATTGATTTAACTTTTGTAACATTACCTTCCCTCATACCACCTTGGATTTTCTCCTGAGCAACAACAATAGATAGATTAGGAGCCATATTAGCATAATTATTCTTAACCACTATCAAATCCATATATGTTAAGTTATTATTAGTAACACATTAAAAGTAGTTAAAGATGGAATATTTTTTTTATTAATAGTAATATCTGGCCTATGCTCATCCATATCTTGACCCTATATATGCAAGGAAGAGAAAAAAATTTCTCCCTGACCACAAGTGGGAGTAAATTCCGTATGAGGTAAGGCACATTGTATCGACTTGTCTACAACATCTTGCTCCATAACAGCATGACCCTCACTCACTTCAAGAATGTTATTAACAATATTATCCTATAAATTAAAAACATTCCCTACAACCATTAGATTAGGAATCAAAGTATTGACATCAAACGAAGGTCCATCAGTACCATGCATAACTTTGGTTGAACCCTTCTCCTTACAGAGATGAGGATGCAACCTAAAACACTCATTAACCTCATGACCATGTATCCTACAAAGAGAACAAAAAATGGGAAGGTTTTCAATTTCCACCTTTTAGAAATACCCATTCAATTCCAAACCAATCCAAATCTCATTTAGATGTTTTTTAGAAATAACCAACTCAACTAAAACATGAACCATAGAAGGCCTATAGATAGACGAATAGCTTGATTAGTTGAGGCGAAACAAAATAATATCTGACAGTTAAAAAATGATGGCATAAATTTTGGAAAGGGATCCACACAGACAATATAGGAGATTCCTCATGCACATCAAAAGCTGGAGTCCACTTAAGTAACCTCATTTGACAAGCTTATATATAATAAGATCTCATTTAGAAAATATGACTATAATCAAGATTGTTGGTAAGTTGTATCGCAATATGATGCAGATCCAGTAAACTAATTTAAAAGGAACCAAATAGATTGAAGTTAACCAAAAAGTTATGAATCACGTCTAAGTTTGTCCAATGGAGAACAAACTTGCCATTCTCCAAACTTGCCAACTAAGGGAAGGGTGAAAGAAGCAGCAAGCTATGACACGATAGAATCATCAAATATTAGGATTGGATACACTTGAAAGAAGTCTGAATAAAATGAACCTTAGCAAAAGACAAAGAAGATCCGGCCCAAACCTCCTTAAAGGAATGAGATTTCCCATCAGAGAATGAAGATAAAGCAGGGATGGATGACGTTGGGGATGTCATTTCCCGTGGCAAAATAAACTAAGAAGAACCTCAAAATAAAGTTCAAACAAAGGAAACTATTAGGGAAGGAAAAATTGAGGAAAAGCCAAACTAAGATCTCCAGGAGTGAAGAGAAGAGACATGATAGAGGGAACCATAAATCATATCAGAATCATTTAAAATAGAGAGCCATTGCATGCGTGCATTTGGTTGCAATATCTAAACATAGGATATTTGTATTCTAGGGTCTATGTAGATAGAATAATTATATGAAGTGTATAAATATTTTCTGTCATCCATACGAGCTCGCTAGGCATTTAATGATATAAATGCTCTTATTCACAAATAATTTAGGAGAATCTACTTAAGATTTCTTAGGATATTTTGTATTCTAGGGTCTATGTTGATAGAATAATTATATGAAGTGTAGAAATATTTTTTTTCATCCATACAGGCTTGCTAGGCATTTAATGATATAAATGCTCTTATTCACAAATAATTTAGGAGAGTCTACTTAAGATTTCTTAGGAGATTTCACTTCCATTAGTCTAAAACACTACATATTTTGATATCTTCTCTTTTTTATGCAATTCTCATTAAAGATAAAATAAAAAGCATAATTTTATTTCATATGATAACTTTTATGGCATGAAGTAGATGGCATTAGAATAATTCTAAAGCAAAACTCTCTCTTGTGTAATCAACACTCTCCTATAACACTTTTGTTGTTAATTTGGACCCAAGTCTTGTGATTTTTATAATAACAAACATTATTAAAATTTTCATTATACTATTTCAATCTGTTGCATATATATTTTTCCCTTCTCACTAACATTTCATGATCACGGCTCATCAGCAACCTCAATCAGCACAGGGCTAGATAGACTAGGAATAAAGACTATATTTTAATAATTTTTTGTACTTTTTACCTTTCATGTGTCAAATATATAATATGGTGGATCCTAAAGCTAAGTAACCTTGCATACACATTCATAGGTGTGAGTTGCTGAGTTAGAATTTTTTTATTTTTGAACTAATCATACTATACAACTCGATTCCTACATTGGAAGATAATTAAATGCTTCCCCTCATACTAGATGATTAGCTATACATTTGTATTGATCGTACAGGTTGATCAAAGATGATCATAATGTACGACTCAATTCCTGTATGGTACGATAATTAAATTCCAGCCCTCATATTAAATGATTAGTTATGTGTTTGTACTAATCATATAGGATGATGATCGCAATCATACGGGATGATCAATAAAAACACTTAAATTAGTCATACAATGGGTTGTAATTCATCTTGGTTGAAAATACTAGTTTTGACCTATTCGTACAATATGATCTTGAATCATACTTGAGGATCAGAAGTGCCTGATTAAAATTTAGGACTTTTTTGGAGGCTCTCTATTTAAACTCTCATATTGTCTTAATTGAGAGACTTTTGGCTGCTAAGAGTTTTTTCAAGGGAGCAAAGAGGTACATAGCAAAGCTTTGGGACATATAAGGAAGAGATTTTTTTTTGTAAGGGAGATTTGTGAGGGATTCACAAGGTTACCCTAAGCAAGGTTCCTCCACATCTTCTTCATGCTTTTTCCTTGATCCTTTGGAGGAACCAATAAGACTTTTTATAGTAGCAGTCCCAGGTTCTCTATCTTCTCTAATCGGGAGAAAAAGTATTACATGTTCTCTGCCTTCACTATGAGGTTAAAATGGATATACATTCTCTTTCCTCACCAGGAGGGTGAAAAAGGATTCCATGTTCTCGAACTTTATTGGTTTAATAAAAATGATTTTGTAAGGTCTTCTCTTCCTTGTTGTGGGGGAAAAAAGAGATACACTACTTTTAGTGCAATACCTGGAAAGGAGATTTCTAGGGAGTGGACCACTATATTTTTTTTGTGGTTTTGTTTTTATTATTTTGCACTTTTTTTTTTTTTTTTTTGGGGGGGGGGGGGTTACTATGTGATTGATAAACTTTGAATTTTTTAATTCTAATTTTAATTTTCTTCAGTATTAAGGGGATTAAGGTGTTTTCTTTGTGTTTAAAGTTTTAATTCTAATTTTATTCTCATAGCAAGATACATGGCCGTGGCTTGAACGATTGCTTTCGGTTGCACCCTAATCTTCGTAAAGAAAAAGTTTCATATAAACCACATGTTCTCCTTTAGTTGAATTTAATATTATGAAACCTAATACTATTGTGATTAAAGGTAATGTTTCTCTTGAGCAGGTTATTGGTTTTCCTTTATAGGTTAATAGGGAAGATTCAAATCCAATCCTGTTAGAGGTAATGTTGTCGGTGTGGATGGTTATAATGTGTAGGATCAATATAACTTACGACAAAATGAAACTTGTTATATTATGAATACTGATCAATCTGAGGATTAGGCTATGAATCCTCCCCTTGTTCCTTTTCCTAATAGTGATTGCCAAATTGTGGAAGAGCAATCATTGCTTACTATTTTTTATCTTAACAATGTCTCTTCTTCTTCTAAGTTTCATTGTGTTACTAATAATAATTTGCTTGAGAATGTTTTTTCTCATGAGGAAGGACAAGAATGTATGGTGGTAAGTATCGTTGGTAAGGATGTCAATTGCATTGAAGGTTCTTATTTCTCCATTGTTCTTAACGGAAATAGCAATGGTTTTTTTAAATCTTCTCATGGTTTGAGATAGGGGGATCCTCTCTCTCCTTCCCTTTTCATTATGGTGACTAATTATTTTTTTAGAGGTCTTTCCAACCTCTTTGAGAATAATCTAGTTATTTTTTTTATAATTATTGGTGCTTTTGCTATTTCTCACTTATGTTTTGCTGATGACTTTACCATTTTCACCCATGTTTCTGTTAACATGATTAACAAAATTTTGGACTTTTTCACCATTTGGAGATGATTAGTGGTCTTTATCTTATTAAAAAGAAGGGTTGTTTTAAGAATTTGTCTCATAATTAGATTATGGCTATCAAAGAGTTATCTTGTTTTGTTCATGGCCACTTATCTATTAAATATCTGGGGGTTAATCTTTTTAAAGGTAGAAAGAAAACTTTCCTTTTTGATGATTTAATTACCATTGTGCATAATAAGCTTTTGTCCTGGGATTCTATTTTTTTGAGTTTTGGTGGTAGATATATTCTTATTAGAAGTATTTTTCGCTCTTCGCCTATTTACATTTTTTAAACCATGTTCCCCACTCAAGATGTGTGCAATAAAATTTAGAGTCTTTTAAATAATTTTTTTTTGGAAAGGAGCTAGTAGAAATTCTAAAATCCTTTGCTCCTCTTGGGTTAACTATTATGGTGTACTGGAGGATGGGGCCCATGGTTGCAAGAGTATGAATGACCTTGCCAATGCTTTTTCTTTCAAGTTATGGTTCAACTTTTGTGCTAGAAATAGCCTTTGGGCTATGTTCATGTTTGCTAAAAATTCTGTGGGTAAACATCCTATTACCTGTGCTTATAACTAAAGTATATCTATGGTGTGGCAGAGGTTATGCAAAGTTAAATGGGCGGTTGAACCCTTCATCTCTTAGGGGCTTGGAAATGGCAATATTCTTTTTTGGCAAGACCATTCGTTGGGATGCAAGTCTATTGATTCTATTATTAACTCTTCCTTTAATGTGGATATTATGGTGAATCACTTCATTAATGAGAATTGTTGGGACTATCATAAGCATGCTCATGTTATTCCGAATTTTATTATCCACCAAATTTTAAACCTTCCTATTAATACTTCTTATGATGATTTAATGTTATGTGATATGTCTAAAAATGGTAATTTTAGGTTAAAGGATGCTTGGAATACTTTTAGAATTAAGAAGGAAGCTAACATTATCTCTCTATGATCTGGCACAAAAGTATTACTTCTACGATGGCAGTTTTTTGGAGGCTTATGCATAAGTTTATTCCAACTGATGACAATCTTATTAAAAGTGGTTTTATTTTGCTTTTTAAGTGACAATGTTGCTATCATGTGGAGGACATGCATCATGTGTTCATTTCAAGTCCTTTAGCCGCAAAAATTTGGATCTATTTTGATGACTTGTTTCATTTAAATGTTTTTAATGATAATTTACCTCTTTTCAACATGATTAACTCATGATTTATTAAAATTTAAGGTCATATTAGAAATGTTATTCCATCACTTATTTTATGATTTTTTTGGTTGGATAGAAATAATTCTCTATATAATGGTGTTCCTATGAACCATTTATTTTGTTAATCCCCTATTCTCTAAGAGTTTATAAAATAGTTTTTATGTGACTTCTACTTTTGGTATTATTGGGGCTGTTGATACTATACCAAACCAAATTTTATTGGATCAAGCCCCCTAACAAATTTTACAAGTTAAATGTGGATGGTTCCTTTTTAATGTATCTTCTTTTGGTTGTGGTGGGCTGATCAGAGATAGTAATGGTGGGTTAGTTATGGCTTTTTCAGGTCTAGTGCATAAGCCTGGTGTTAATTTTTCTGTTATTTCTTCCATTCATTATGGCCTTGTGTTGTTATGCAGTTGCGATTGATGTTTTATGGTGCATTGCGTATTTTTCCTTGGGTTTGGAGAACCTTGTGATTATACATTTTTTTTTGAATTACCTATATCTGTCTAGGTTTCTTACTATTCTAAACTGTGGGGTTGCTTCCCTTGTGTTGATCTGTAATGCTTTGTCCTTATATCATTGTGGAGTACTGATTGGGAATTTATGTTGCTGGTTGTTTCTCTGTCAGGATTAGTATAAAAGAAGGAAGTATAATCCTATTTATTTTGATTTTGGCTGTAGCATTTTGGTGCATTATTTTGTTCTGCAGGAGCCCTTTTTTGCAGGTGAGCATAATAATCAAAATGTCGATGGGAAGCATATTTTGGTTGCTATTTTTTGTTGTTCTATTCTTTTTTGGGTATTCGTTCTTGAGCATCGTAGCATGTTCATAAGGTATTTTGTAATACTTTTTAGTAGGGACCTTGAGCTCAAAGGTTTTTTTTGCTTTTATTTTATAGCTCTTTCAAGCAATAGGGAGCTTTAGGGCCCTCTAATGACCTTGTTATTAATTTTCTAATCAACACATAGGCCCCTCAATGCATTTCCTCAACACTAAAAAAAAAAAGGATTCAAAAACAAAGTTTTCTAAAACTTTTGAAAAATAATCCATGTCTAATTTTGGTAATCATAATACTACAAAGGGAATTTAATCACATGAAAAACTTTATTTTATAATATTCCTTTGATTTTAACAAAATTTGCATGTAAAGTTTATTGCAATATATTGATTATCGCATATGGATGTCAGATCAGGATGGATATTATGAACCTTCACATTATGTAAATGGAATTAAAATTGAAATATATTTTTCTAAATAGAATATAAATAATAGAGATTTAGCCTAACTAAATACAAAATAATTAAACTATTTTTTCTAAGCATTAAAATATAACGATTTCATGCATGTATCTACTTGATCAAATAGAAAAGAAATTTTGGGTAAACTTTATACAACCTTTGAAGGAACAAATGAATTAAAATAATCTAGGTTAAACAATATAATCCATTATTATGAGTTGTTCCATATGAAACCTAGTGAGTCTATTTTTGAAATACATACTAAGTTCACCCAAATTGTCACTTCCATGCATATATTAGGTAGAAACTTAACAATTCTGAAAAGGTTAATAAAATTCTACGATGTCTACCTTATTCATATGAAGCTGAAATTATTGCTATTTTTGAATCCAAGGATCTGAATGATTATTCTACTGATAACTTACTTGGATCACTCATTTCTTTTGAGCAAAGAGTGAGTCAAAGGAAGATTGATGTAGGTGACAAAAAAAGAGAAATTAGTTGCTTTAAAGGATGTTGATTTTGAAAGTGGCCATTCTCTTTCTAAAGGTAATGATGACATTGCACTTATGACACGACAATTCAAAAGCTTTGAAGAAAAAAACAAAGTCATCATTCGCAATGGAATAAAGGTAAATCTATAAAATTCCAAATCTTCTTCTAATGTCATTTGTTTTGAATGCAAGAAGCTAGGGCACATGAAGACTGGTTGCCCAAATATTAAAGCTCACCCAATCTAGGAAAAGGGTGAAGAATAAGCCAAATTCAGAAATAGCAAGCAACAAACTCAAAAGACTTTTTTGGACAGACTCTACTTCAGATAAATCTGAGAAAGAAGCAGATGAGGAGGTAACCATCCTCTATATAATGCTAGAGAACCATCATGAGAATTCCAATTAAGAGGAAGTATGTGAGCTTTCCTATGATAAACTATTTAAAGTTTATGTAAAAATTCAAAATACATTTATGAAACTGAAGAAAATGTATGCATGTCCTAATTTTGATTTTTAAATCTAAAAAAAGAACATGAATGCCTTAGAAAAAATCACTCTACTTTGGATAACAATCATTTAGTCTTGCTTGATGAATTTGATACATTGAATAAAAAGCATCTTAACTTACCTGCTAATCATGACTCATTGAAAGCATCTTATATTAAACTAAAAGATTCTTTTAAAGAATTCAAAACATATTTAGATGAAGCTGATAATAGGGAGTGGCCTTAAAAGTTGATAACTTAATGTTGAATAGTGCAAATAAAATTCTATAAGAAATAATAACTGCTCCTATAATTAATAAAACATCATTGCACCATGCATCATATAAACCTAGGAAGTTGTGCCATAAGCTAAATAGACTTATAAATCCATTCCCAAGAGTTAGATATTTTTCTTGTGGTATGCTAGGACATATCTCCCACACCTGCACTATCCACCATAGAATACATTAGGTGTGTAGGCCAAAATTTCATGAACCAAAGAATAAAATTCAAACATATCATCATTTAATCCATAAGGTCGATTCCAAATTTGTTTGGATTCATAAATCTAACCTTTGATGTTATTGTAGGAATGCTCTGACGAAAGGCCCTTTAAGAGCATGTATTACTTAGATAGTAGATATTTAAGGCACATGACTATATATATATATAGCAATTCATCACGTCGGAAGCCATGTAAGGGGCAAGGTAACACTTGGAGATAGCACCACTGACAAGGTGGTCAGATCAGGTATAATTGGCAACTCAAAAAATGTTATAATTAAAAATGTTTTTAGGTAGATAGCTTAAAACATTATTTGCTCAGTATTAACTAACTATATGATAAAGGCTTCAGTATAAAATTTTTATCTACTAGTTACATGATTAGTTTAAATTAAAATTCTTTTTTTTAAAGAAAAAGAATTATTAATATTTATATACTTGACCTGAATTGCATTGATTAAGCTACTTCTCTTTGCCTAAAAACTATTGCTGATGAATCCTTATGATGGAATAGATGACTATCATGCAAGCATGAAAAACCTTAGAAAAATCACTAGAAAGATTTCCTGAGAGGCATACCCAAACTAGAATTTACTAAGAACCACTTGTGTGATGCGAGTAAGTTAGGAAAGTAAGTCAAATTATCTTTCCACTCAATTAAGGACATTAACACTAGCAAACCTTTAGAAGTCCTTTGCATGGATCTCTCTGGAGCCATTAGCACTAAAACCTAAGAAGGGAAAGTCTTTGGATTGTGATTGTTGATGATTACTTGATCTTTACTTGGGTTAGATTCTTATATCATAAAAGAGAATCATTCGGGGAGTTTAGGACATTCTCCACTTGAAATCAAAGAAAGCTAGGTTGTAGAGTTATGACCATTCATATTGATCATGGTAGAGAATTTGAAAATAAAAATTTTGAATCTTACTATAAGGAGCAAGGGGATAGACTATAATTTTTCATCTCCTAAAACTCCTTAGTAGAATGGGGTAGCTAAAAGAAAAAACATGACCCTGGTAGAAGCCGCTAAAGCCATGTTAGTTTAATTCTGACTTCCTAAATACTTATGGGTATAATAGGTAAATATAACATGTTATGTTCTAAATAGGGTTAATATAGATCCAAGCTAAGGAAGCTATGAATTCGTAGGTTTTGAAGCACTCACTGGTCATCAAGGTGCTGGGAGATAAAATAACCTTTTCGATGTGTAGTCTGGAGTTGAGGAAGCAGTTGAATAAGTTTGGAAGTGTTCATATGACTTCCATAGGCATGAAGTAGTAGAGTCAACCTCAATCCTAATGTTATATATGTAAATAGACATACAAATTCTCAGCCCACAAAGAATAGCATTAAGAAGAGAAAGATTCAAATTACCATTATGGAAGGGCCCGTAAAAGCCAGAGTAACATTCCATTGATAGTCTTTGATGATCCCACCATACACTAGGATGGTATCATTATAAGAAACACAACTATTCAATTTATAGCAACCAAAAGAAAGTTTAAACCACAACATAAACCCAGGTTTGGAGGTAGGCAGAACTTTACCCAACTTGATGCCTAAATTCGGAGCAACAAAGTAGTAGTTCTTGAAGCTCTTGATAGAAAGCAAATTAACCAAAAAGAGAAACAGGAGTTTGTCTTTAAATTTTTTGATAATCCTATGATAGTTCATTATAATACCATTAAAAAGTGAGTTTTTCCTCTCCATCCATAAGTGCCACAAAATAAGAGAGGGCATAATCTCTCTAATATGACCTTTAGAATTAACAATTCAAGAATTAAGCAAAGTATTAATAGACAAATTAGCATTAAAATAGTTTAATTTGAAAATATCATCGAAATAACTCCACGTTTTAACAACTAAAGGACCCGAGACAAAAACATGATGCATATTCTCCACATGATAACTACATTGGCACTTGGATAGTAGGATAAAACCTCTTTTGTTCAAATTATCTTCAGTATAAATGAATCCATAAAAAATTCTCTAAATAAAAATAGCAATAATAGATGTAATACTTTTATGCCAAATCAAATTTAAGGAACTAGTAACTGCATTCTTGGTTCTAAACACATGCCATAAATCTTTTAATAAAAAAACACCATTTTTAGGCAACTTATATAATAAAGGATCCTCTAAATCCAAGTTTGAATGGAGGTTATGGATTTTTTGAATTATAGATTCAGGAATCACATTTGCAAGTTTATTATAATCCCAATATTTATTAGTAATGACAAAGTTTACCGTAACTGTAACAATAGATGTGGTATTAGTGATGGAATCAATGGAGTGATTACCCAACCATTGATCCTACCAAAAGAAGATGTTACCACCACCAAGTCCCCAACAAAGATGAAGCTCAACAAGCCATTTAACCTTGCAAAGCCTTTGCCAAACTTTAGAATCTCCAATTTTAAAAGAATAAATAGTAGGATGCTTCACCACATAATATTTATAATACATGAACTTAGCTCACAGGATCACTTTAGCATGAAAGGTAAAATATAACTTGAATGAAAAATCATAGGGCAAATTAAACATACACTCAAACCCCTGGCCACCATCATTCAAAACAACACAACACTTGACCCAAGAAGACCAAGCAATTTTAGTGTTGCTATTATTCCCTTTCTAAAAAAAATTATTAAGAATTTATAAATTATATTGCACACCATTTAAGTGGACAAAAGAGTTCGAAAACAATAGATCGGGAAAGAAAAAAGAAAACTTCTAATGAGAGTAAGCCTACCTCCAAAACTAAAAAAATTCAAATCCAAAGACAAAAGCTTATTCTACATTGAGGTAATTAACTCATCAAACAAAAAACACTTCTTTCTACTTTTAGAATGAGGGATACCAAGATACTTAATAGGTAAGTGTCCTTGCACAAAACTAGTGAGGTCTTTGATAGCCAAAACACGAGCATTAGGCACCTTATTAGATGCAATGAAACAAAAATTCTGATTGTTCAAAGAAAGCCTGCTAACATTTTCAAAGTTATGAAAGAAGTCCATGAGTATGTTAATCATATTACGAGAAGCATTCATAAAAATGATAAAAATCTTTAGCAAAACATAAATGAGATATAGGGAGCCCCCCAAAGTCCTAAAGTAAGGGTTAGGGGGGTATTCAAAGAGGTTGGAAAGGCCCACTGAAAGATAATCAGCTATAATAGTGAAAAGGGCCGGAGACATAGGATCCCCCTATCTTGAACCATGAGAAGATTTAAAAAAACTAGAGATTTTGCCATTAATAATAATAGAAAAATAAGAACCTTCAATGAAATTTCTAATACGGTTAATAAAAACATAATTAAAAGTCAAATAATTGCAAAATATTATAAAGAAACTTCCAATTAATGTTATCATAGGCCTAAGAGATATCAAGTTTCAGGATCATATTACCACCTCTCACCCTAGCATCTAAATCTTGGCAGTGATTTTGAGCCAACAAGATATTATCAGATAAAGCTCAACCTTTAACAAAACCCATTTGAATGGGTGACATAATTTTAGGAAGAACAATAGTTAAACAATTCATAATAATTTTAGAAATCAACTTACTCAAAAAAAGTGCAATACTAATAGGTCTAAAATCATTCCTATTACAAACATCAATACCCTTAGGAATAAGAAAAATAGAAGTAGAGGTAAAAAATTTAGGCATAGCATGACAAACAAAAAACTCCATAACAATAGAGTAAAGATCATCACTAATCGTAGGCAAAGCTTTTTGAAAAAAAATTAGTAGTAAACCCATCAAGCCCAGCCATAGAATCACCATTTATTTCATATAAAATATCTTTTAATTCATCAAAAGAAGGGGGCCTAGAAAGGAAATCATTATCCTCATGTGAGATTAGATTGCAAATAATATAAGGATTCTCAATATTCCCAGGGGTAAAATACTTGTTAAGATGATTTTGAAAGTGCTGCACATCCAACATAGCAATTCCTTAATATTCTTTCTAACAGACCTAACCACATGTTTGATTTTGTTAATTGAGTTCTTATCATGCTTCCTTTTAACCAAAGCATGAAAATACTTAGTGTTATTATCACCTTCTACCAAATGCTTTGCAATCGCTTTTTATTTCCAAAAATCTTCCTCTTGGGCTTATAATTTGAAGAGGCTCTCCTTAGCCTCTCTCAGTAAATCAAAATTAGCATCAGAAGGAGACATTTGACAATTAACTTCAACATTATTAACTATCTTCTACACTTAAGATATTGGCAAAGATATTTTTAAAAACATTGTGATTCCACCAATTGAGTATTTGTTTTAGACTTTTCAAATTAAACCAAAATCTTTTTATACCACAGATAGATTTATTAGGATGCAAAGTGGCAAACTAATTTTCTTGAACCACATTCAAAAAGGAATCACGATCTAACCATATATTTTGAAATCTAAATTGTGGAAAGGAATTCACCTATATAGTATTAAGCATAATTAACCAAGGAGAGTGATTAGAAAGTTTTTTGCTAAGATGCTCAACATAAATATAGTTAAAAGAGTTAAGCCAGCTATCATTAAATAAAACACGATCCAGTTGTTTCCATAAATGACCACTGTTCCAAGTAAATTTGGAACTAGAAAAGTGAATATCAATTAAATTGCAATTCATAGTCATATTATTGAAATTCTCCATATCATTAAATATAGGAGTGGAACACCCAATATGCTCTGAAGGATTAAAAATAGTGTTAAAATCACCACCCACTAGCCAAGGAAAATTTCAAATACTATGAAAATTAATTAGTTTTTCCCAAAGCATTTTCTAGTAATGCGAGAGGAGGCAGCATAGACAAAAGAAGCACAACAATTTATATTTGAAAATTTAATATTAAAATCTAAAACTTGTGTAAAATCACCATGAATATCAGTCCAAATAGGATCTTTCCAAAATAACTAAATTTTATTAGCAGAGTTTGAATTCACATGCTCAAAGCCTAAAAATTTAGCAGTACTAAGCAATTTAGAAACATTAATAAGAGGTTCAAGTAAAACAAGAATAGAAGCATCATAAATACGGCATAAGTTCTTAACCCCAATCGAAAAGAAGGGCATCCAATGCCCCTAATATTCCAAATGATAGAATTAAACATAAAAAATAAACCTAACGACTAGTTTGTGAATGGGTGTTCCTAGCAGATTGTAAAATAAGGTTCTTGCTTTTCCTATGGTTCTTATTTTGAAATTTAATGAAACTAGTATTATTGTCATCTTTTTAAAAGCATTTAGCAGAAAAAGCTAAATCCTTTGTGTTAGTAAAAAAATCACTATGATAGTGAGAGTTAGAGGGAAACTTACTATCATTTTTTAACCTGTTCTTCTTTACCTTTTTAGAAAGTTCACCTTCCTCCAATAGATCTCCACTTATACTTTCATTGCTATTC
Source organism: Dendrobium catenatum (assembly GCF_001605985.2). Taxonomy (NCBI): domain Eukaryota; kingdom Viridiplantae; phylum Streptophyta; class Magnoliopsida; order Asparagales; family Orchidaceae; genus Dendrobium; species Dendrobium catenatum. The sequence goes on along the minus strand of NW_021319110.1, from coordinate 398,026 downwards.
AAACACAATTCCACATTCTCTTCCACAACCAAAGGCAACTAAATTTTCCTCAAGTTATTGTCCATCCCCACATGCTCTATGCTAATCCTTTCACTCCTAGTAAAATTTTCTTGATCATTGGCAACAGATTGAAAGGAAAGAATATTAGTACACTTATTGGTATTCAAGATAAAATCCATATTCGGAAATTTAGAGATAACATTATTTCGAGAAGAAGAAGTGGTTAGCCTTTATTCATCCAAATTATCACATTCATTAACTAAGCTGGCAATGTTGCTAATAATATTTCCATGAAAAGAAGGAGGAACATCGATAATGATAGGGGATAGTTCAGTATGCACTTATATTGGTTCATCAAAAAATTTTGGAATATTTCCTTCAAACTCAACAAAAGTTGGATTTTCATTCTAAAGAACATCCACACTGACATCATTGCCTTGAGGTTGTTTGGAAGCAACTTTGTCCTTAGGAAGATGAGGATGCAACCTGAAACATTCATTAACACCATGAATATGCATTTTACAATGAGAATAGCAAAAGGTAGGATTTCAAATTCAAGTTTTTTAAAGTAACCATTCAACTCCAACCCTATCCAAACATCATTAGGGTGTTTATTAGAAATATCAAGTTCAACAAGAACATGAGCCACTGAGGGTCATGAGATAGAGGTAGTTACTTGATCAATTTGTAATGGGCTACTGAAAATAGAAGCAAGCCAAAATAAAATTTGCACGTTAAAAATTAAAGTGCCATATTTGGAAAATAAATCCACAAAAGAGTAATAGGCGATTCGTCCCTAACATCAAAGTTCAACATCCATTTGAGGAGACACATCATACAAGCTTGAATATAGTATGACCTTCTGTAGTAGATGCGGCTATAATCAAGGTCATTCATAAGCTGGATCGCAATATTTTGTAGATCCAACAATCCAACGTGAAAAGAACTCATAAGCTTCAATTTAAAAAAAAAAAAATTTGGATGAGAATGAGATTCAATCGACAAACAAGAAATTTTCCAACTAGATAGGCGCAAAAGGAACAGCCAATTGAGAGACTACCGCATCATCTAAGATCAAAGATGGCCAACCATTAAAAGAGGTTTGCACAAATTGAAGTTTAGGTACATATGAAGAAGAACCAAATAAAACCTCCTTGAATGACCTCGAACGACAATCAAGAAATGAAGAAACTAACGAGTTAAATGACAATGATGTTGCCATCTCTCGAAACCAAAAATCCCAAAAAAAAACCTCAAACAAAAGCCATGAATGAAATTAATAAGGGCCAAGGTGGAATAATGGGGAATAAACCACCAATCAAAAAAGCCAGAAGATAAAAACCGGAGCTCACGAACGGAAGCCCTAAATCGTCTAGGTATCACCAGAGAGCAGCCATGTGTAATAAAAAAACTATCAATACATTTAAACTATAAATTAGGGTTAATGATAAACAAATTATTAAGGCCTCTAGAAAGATAGTCAACATCAATGATAAAAATACCGGATAGAGGATCCCCTTGTCTATGGCAATGAAAATATTTGAAATACCCATGACACTTTCAAATGATACTAAAAGAGAAGAATAGATCTTAATGCTAATAATTATATGCTTACTAAAATCTTTGTCAAACACAAAAATTCTTAAAATCATGTAGAGAAAATTAAAAATTTAAATCATCAGATGCTTCATAAATGTCCACTATGAAAATAATATTCCCACCCGAGACTTTAGCCTTCAGTTCATGCAGTAACTCTTGTGTAAATAAAACATTCTAAAATATATACCTACCCTTGAGAAAAATTGTCTGCTGAAGAGAACAAACTTTAGGTAAAAAATGTTAAGCCTTCTAATAATTAACATAACAATAAGTTTGTTAAAAAAAGATCACAAACTGATAGAACGATAATCATTCCAGAAATTAATATCATCATTTTTAAGAATTAAGGAAATGAAGTAGAAGCAATGAACTTAGCTTAAGGATTACAACAAAAATGTAGAAGCAGTAAACCCACCAGGGCCAACCACAGATTCAATATTCATGCATTTAATAAACAACTAAATTTCATATTCAGTAGGAACCTTCGTAAGAACCAAAATATCCTCCTCAGAAAAAAGAGTAGGATTAAAAAAACAATCAATATTAAGATCATGAAATGATATTTTTATTTAAAACATACCTAAAATAGTCAATACTAGATTAAGAAATAATGTCAGGAAGCACAATAGTAACACTGTTATGAGTGATAATCTTGCGAATATGGCTAGCCACTTTTTTATGATAAGCAATGTTTTGGTAAACATTTGTATTTCTATCACCCTTAACAAAAATAATATAGAGTAAGCCTTTTTGTGACCAAAAAGCTTTTTTTTCTTTAAGTTTAAATAAATTCACTTTAGCTTCATTGAGATAAGAAACATTTTCGTGAGAGGAAACATTAATATAATTATTTTTAGCAATATCAACTAAATTATTAGCTAGCAATATATTAGAAAAAATATTCTAAAAAAATGCACTTATTCCACTAAGTTATTTTTTGTTTAAGCCTTTTGAGCTTAAAACAAAATCTAGTCATGCCTCCCACATTATCATAGGGGAATAAAGGAGCATTCAAGTTACTATGAACATATTAACAAAAGGCTCATGCAAAATCCACTTGTTTAGAAATCTTAAAGAAGGGTGACAATTAATATTTTGCAAATAAAATTTTAAAAGGAGGAGAAAATGATCAGATAAAGTTCTAGTTGAAATGTTAATGTAAGTCATAGGAAAGGATAAATTTTAGGAATCAATGAAAATAATGTGATCTAATCTCTACCACATAGTACCTTTATTCCAAGTAAAAGAATTACCAATAAAGCCAACATCATGAAGATTTCAAAATGTAATCTTATCATTAAAATCTACGATTGCATTGAAATTAGTAGATTTACCCCCAAATCTTTCAGTTGTATTAGTTATTGTATTTAAATCCTCACCATTCACAAAAACATTTCACAACTGTTCCATAAAGATCTCCTTTTAAATCTAAATGAAGATGCATAAAAAATGAAGCATAAAAGAAAAATGATACATATTAATGCTATATGCACAGTTTAAGGTAAATCCACAACAAGTTTAAGCACACATTATTATTCAAAAATATACAAATCTTGTTGGAATAATTGCCTAATGCTGTGTCAAAACCAAGATTAATACACAATAATTTCTAATTCAAAGAAGAAATCAAAGGTTCAATTAAAACAAAAAAATTCACACTATCCACCCTACATATATTTCTCACCCTATCCCAAGATGAAGAATATCATACCCCCTAATATTCCAAATGAGAGCTTTAACCATAGGATGGAGGAAACATTAGAAGCTCTAGTAGTCCTAATAGTGCGTCTAGCTAAATTCTTGTTACTTTTATTTTTCTTTTTGGAGACTTTAAGAAAGGGCACCACATCATTCTTGGCATACCCGTTAGAAAGTGGTGATGATATAGAGCCACCATTTAAGCCTTCTTGATTAACCATAAGAGACTCAGTACTATGGCACAATATCTCTCCCTCCTCAATGTTCTCTCCAACCTTTTGACATTTATAATTTATCAAATAAATATCCATCCCACTATTATGATTGAAAGCATAATCATCCTTAACTAAATTAGCAAGAGTGTCATTCACAACTTCCTTATATAAATATCCATCCACCAGATAATAATGATAATTAATATTTTATTAACTTTCTTACCATTCACTAATTTTCCATCTAAATTTATTGGAGTGCTATCTCTCATTGAGTCTTTGTTAGTAGTAGACATTTAATCATCAATATTGTTACCTATAGTATGAACTAATTCCTTAATGGCTTTATTATAAGGCTAAGATTCTATGTCATCATCAAAAGCTTTATGTTCAATAGTGTTCACATTTTATGAGACCAAAATACAAACTCCTTTATTGGTGCTTTCCACATCATTAGTTTCCACTGGAATTTTGGAGCCCAATTTTAATTTTTTAATTGCAAGTGAACCACAAAAAATTCATTAAAGGAATGCCCATGGACTTTGTAGTGATGACAAAAGTTTGAGATGTTTTCAAAATAAACCTTCCATAAATAACTAGATTTTTTAGAACCAAGAAAATTTCCATTGCATCAATATCTATTTCAAGAAGTATCCTAGCTATAGTTTTCCTACACAGAGATGTAGTAGCTTGGTCGGATTGCAAAGGTCTACCAAAGAGAAAACACAAAGCATTTAAGACACAAGGATTAAAAAAAAGAAGTTACAGATTAGGAAATTAAATAAAAATGGGCACAGTAAGATATTCTTATTTTAAATCAAAATATGATGTCCATTTAAGCAATCTCATTTTGAAATTATTGATATGATATGTTCTCCTTGCAAAAACCCTACTGTAATCCAATTCATTAGATAACAAAATTGCATCATGTCTAGTGTCACGCAAACAATTTGATAAAAGACTAGACAATTTCAAATTATCATAAAACACAAATGATGTCCATATTAGGTCTACAAACCTTAAATTTTCCCACCAAAGTAAACTGATAAGGACTTACAAGTTTGAGGATATCCTCATCAAACTTCAGGATAGCTAGAAATGCCTTTTAATGATGATTTCGAAAATGAGAAAACATGTTCCCTCGAGAAAGAAGCACTAACAAGAACATCAGAAAAAGAATGAGATTTAGGGATATTATCAGTACATTCAGTACCAAAAAAACATTTTTTGTAGCCACATAATCTGATGGAGGAAGATCCCATTCGGTTGGAGAAGAAGAAGATGGAGCAGTAGCAATGAGATGAAAATTATGACCTAAGCCTAAAAGGCCTTAGGAGAACAAGATATAACAAAGAATCAAGAAGTGCACTAAAAATTAAACTAAGCACTTAACAAAACTCACTAAATCTAATGTAGATACCATGAAGAGCTAGAGAGGAAAACACATTCGCTATAGCTTAAGAAGCACCAAGAGAGAGAACATAGATATTGGATGTTCTTTTTTGATTTATTGAATTACAATTTTGTTTTAATGGAAACCCATAGATTAGCCAAGGTGTTAATTAAAGGAGAAAGTAAAAATTCCTTAATGGGGCCTCGAGCTCACTTTTACTCAAGAGAGCTACAAAAAGAACTTCTAAAAAACTTCCTAAGAGCCTAAAGTCCCTACTAGAAAAAATTATGAAATCACCTAATAACATTCCAGAGTGGCAAGCTGCCAAAATCCAAAAAAGGAATGAACATTTGAATAGCTTTATGCTCCATCTTTCCACCAAAAAAATCTGAAGCACAAATATCAACACAAAATGAAATCTACAAAAAAATGTTAAGAGAAAAGAAGCTCTTGCACCAAAGAGAAATTCTTACATAGAAATTATCATAATTTCTATGCTAAGATAAAAACTAAATAAAGATAGCCATAATGCAAGACAAGAAAAACACATTTATCATCCATGTAAGGCTCAACATGATCATTAGGCACATCTAATAACCACATATTAATATAAATATCAGAGCAACAGTACAAACAAAGCCACAAATGATTGAATGTCATCATAAGATGAATACCAAAATAAGAGATGAAATAAAGCCTATTATAATAACCATTGTGAGTAATCAACCAATAGCACTAACAGATAGGCAAATAAAAATTCCGTAACTAGTTAACAAGAAGCAAAAAATAAGACAGCATCAATGCAGTTAATATCAAACTATATCCAAACAACAGTATTTACATTAAAACTCAAAATTATAGAACCATAAGCATCATGATAAGCAATATTCAGCCGCTACTCTAGTCTAAACCAACCCCAATCTAAAAGGGGGAAAATTATAGTCAATATGAAGTATACAAAAGAAAGGAAGCCGTTAATAAGACTTACTTGTCCAATAGAGAGGAAATAATGATCCAAATATACATGACCATCAGCACTAAGAAAGAATTAATGATGATATGATAACAAATGATCATTAAAAGAGATAAAACTAGGAATAAAAATAATAAAAAAAATCCATGGAAAGGAAGTAGCTAGCCAACCATGACTAAAATCATCATCAAGCATATCTCTCAACCTAACCATGCAACCACTAAGTTATCTATCGAACAGAGGAGGAGAAGATGAGTAAATAAGGTAAATATAATCGTATTCTAGAAAGATACAATCATTGTCAGGCATAAGCATGCTTTGTTCATGCCAAATCAAATAATTAATAATAAGAGAAATCCACAGATAAACCAAAAAGACCTAAAGTAGAACATATTCTGGCATTAAAGGAGACCAAACCAATTGAAAAATCACTAATAGTAAACCTAAAAAAATTCCTACAACAACCATTATGAAAAAAAAGACTCCCATCTTCTCTAATAGTGGAAGAGCAGCAGGAAAGTTAATTGGAGAAAAGCAACAACCAAATACTAACCCAAAAACTCCTCAAAATGTAGAACATCACATATACCTTAAAGAACATAGAAATGCTGACTAGGGGAGGAAAACCATAAAGAAAACAACAAAATGGAACAATTAACAACCATAAACAACACTTTAATATTCATCATAATCACTAGCAAAACAAATTTTAGAGAGTAACAGAAGAATAACTAACCATTGACAAAACCTACATAACACATCAAAGATCTATAATAAATTAATTTAACATATACATAAAAAGTAAAACACTTAAAGGAAGAGCAGACACCAACAAATAAACCCAAAAAATTGTTTCCCAAAACCATAACTAAAAAAGAATTAAGATGATGTAATGTAAGGAAGACCCAATTGATCCAACCAGATGAGGCACTTGGAATATCAAGAAGAGATTAAGGAAATTGCACCCCAAAACCATAACTAAAAAAGAATTAAGATGATGTCATGTAAGGAAGACCCAATCGATCCAACTAGATGAGGCACTTGGAATATCAAGATGAGATTGCTCTACAAACTTAGTAAACCCATGTGAATTATAATTAAACTTATCTATTTAATATTCCATAGAGTACTTTTCCCTTAAAATATGTGCGATATAGTAGAAGATAAGAGGAAGCCATTGTCTTATATCTCTAATCATATAAAAATTAGACGAATTGGTAATGCTGATATTCTCAATATACTAAATTAGAAGCATATCATCAACTTTAATCCTCACCTTAGTGATTCTTAAGGAAATACCCAATTGAATCCCATAATAAAGGGATAAAATCTTAGAAGTCAAAGCATTACTAGTAGTGCTAGGGCCCACAAAGGCAACAAAAAGATGACAAGTAGAGTAACTAATAATACTACCACAATTAGCAATATGGTTATTGGTCGAACCATCCATGTTAAAATTAAACCTAGCAAGAGAAAGTTTCAGCCATCTAACTGCCCTATCTTTACTATCTTAAGGATTTATTTGAAAAGATATACCACTCAAAAAAGATATGATAAAAACTTTTGAAAGAATTGAATTTAATAATATTAGCAAAAAAAAGGAGCAAAATTTTATTCTCGACTTTAGTAATGATATTGAGGGCATTCATCTCAATGCCCTCATGTTTAGACTCATTTCTACTCTTCCAAAGATACCAACATATAATGATAGGTAAAAATTTTTAAATATAGCCTTGAGTAGGAATAAATAAATTATTTAAAAGATAAGTAACAGTGTGATAACTAGAAATAAATTTAACCTTGAATAAAAAATTGAAGTACAACATAACCTTCATAACAAAAGGCCCTTGACTAAAATCATGGTTGAATTTTCAATATTGAAACAATTTTGGCATTTAGAAACTATATAAAAGCTTTTCTCAAGTAAAGTAGAATCAACACAAAATAATTTTGTAAGATCCTTCAAATGAGAATAGAATACCAGTTAGGAATACTGTAGTGCCAAATAATAAATAGAGCAAAGATTTAGTCTAAGGTTGCTTGAAAACATTCAAAACTTGCTTAAAAGCAAACTTACAATCATAAGACAAATTAAATAAATTACAATCATCACTATTTTGATGAATTAGAATATTAATAATTAGAATAACAATAAAATCATGCACATGATCATTCAATAAATTCACATTCCAAATATAATCTAGAATAAAATAATTAACTTTTTAAGCAGAAGTAGAATAGGTATCGAATAGATTATAAGTGGACCTTTTTCCTAATCATTTATCTTGACAAAAGAAAATATTTCAAACCCCAAAACCCAATTGAATAAGTTGCTCAACATCCCATTTAATAGAACAAAGTCTTTTCCAAATAAAAGAGTGCCCTTGTCCAAAAAATTAATTAAGAGGATGTTTGTCAGTACAATATTTAATAGCATGATTTTATCTCAAAGACTCTTTTGTAGATCTAAGGGCATACCAAAGTATGTAAGAAAAACCATGAGACATGTGTTGTAAACTCTTAACCCCTAACCTACCTTGATCAATCACCCCTGCACAATTATACTGAGAGGCCCATAAAATAGTCGATTTACCCTCTTTAGCACACCAAAAAAATTATTGAAAATCCTTTCCAAACTTTTAAAAACATTTGAAGTGGGACATATAGTATGAATTGAATAAATAGGATTCAAGCAAAGAACATGTTTGATAAGTACCAGATAACCCTAAAAAGATAGAAAGTTGAAAGACTAAGTAGAGATTTTATTTTGGATGACATTAAAGATATCGTCAAACAAATGATAGTTCTTCTTACCTCTATAAAGTAGGGCACCTAAATATTTCATAGGTATCCTTTTGTGAGAAAAACTTTTTTTTTTTTTAAAAAAAAATCATTCAATCTTGAGAGATTTATAAACTTATCAGAAATAAAATAACTCTTATAAGGATTAAAAAAAGGAACCACTAGCATTTTGAAAATCATCAAGAAATCTAAGCAGGATATAAAGCGTCTTAATAGAACCATTAGTAAAAATAATGAAATCCTCTATAAAACAAAGATGAGTAATTGGTAAGCCACCAATTGTATAGAATTGTAAATTAGGATGAGTTATAAACCACTGCTTAAGGCCTCAAGAAAGATACTCGAGAGCCAAAACAAATAATACAGATGATAAAGGATGCCCTTGCTTATGAACATAAGAGGATTTGAAATAAACATGCAATTTACCACTAATAATGATAGAAAAATAATAATTTTTAATACTATTTCTGATAAGTTTAATAGAACTCATGTTGAAACCAAAAAACTTTAAAATAGTGTAGAGAAAATCCCAATTGAGATTATAATAAGCTTTGAAGATATCAACATTAAAAATAATATTCCACCAAAAAATTTTAGATTCCAAATTATGAACTAATTCTTGAGGAAGAAGAACATTATCAAATCTAGAACGGGCTTTCCAAAAACTAGTTTACTTTAGAGAGATAAATTTTGGTAAGGATAAAGAAGGCCTTCCATAAGTAATTTGTTGATATGGTTGTTAAAGAAACAACATAAAATGATAGGGCGAAAATCTTCCCAAAAGGTAATGAACTTGTTCTTAGGAATCAAATCAATAGAAGTAGAACTAAAAAATTTGGAATAGGATTACCCAAAAAGAATTCAAACATAACATTAACTAAATAATTATTATTAATGGACTAAGAATTTTGAAAGAATTTAGAAGTAAAACCTTCTGGTCCAGCCACAAAGTAAGTGTTCATACTTTTGATACATAACTAAATTCTATCTTCAGAAGGCATGTTAGTAAGGAAATCATTATCATCCTTAGAAATCAAAGTTGGAATAAAAGAGTAGTCAATATTCAAGTTAGGAAATTTTTTTATTAAAAGCATTATTAAAATAGTCAACATCAAAATCATAAATTAAAGCAGGATCCTCCAAAATAGAACCATCAGGTATAGAAATTTTGTGAAAGTGATTAATCGCCTTTTTTGTAATTCAAAATATTTTGGAAGAATTTACTATTCCTATTTCCTTCCATAAGAAAATTTTAAGTCACTTTCTATCTCTAGAAAGCTTCTTCTTATTCCTTAAGTTTCAACAAATGGTACTTAGCATTATTAAGGGATCTTAAATTCTCCATAGAAGCATAATTTTCTTTTTTTTAAGAAATCTGAAGCTTATGAATTAGTAAAAAAAAGGAAGCAACTACAGGCTAGATTCCTGCTTCAACATTTTGAAAAAGGAAGAAGGAACCTTATTCTCAGAACAATCCACCCAATCAAAGCTACTAAATAATGCGTATTTAGCACATAAATTTCTTAACTTATTTCATTCTCTACTAATACAATTAAAAATGACAAAGTTAAAGTTTGAAAGAAATTACATACCCTCATCCTTGAATTTCCTTATTTTCTAGGCTTTTTTAAAGTATGAGATGATGTTTGAACTGTCTCCTTCTATGATAAAGCCCTTGTATTTGAACATCCAATCCTCTATCTCCTCCTTAAGAAAATGAATAGCAAGCATCTCCAATTGTGCTATATCCCAATGGAAAAGGGATTTTCCATAAGCAAACAGGAATCTTCCATTACTATTTCAGAAAATAGCAGCAATTCCTGCATTGTAGGAATTAAGTAGTGAAGCATCTACATTAACCTTTAGCCAATTGGGTGGAGGAGGATGCCAAGCTTTAGACGGTCTTAATGACTGATTAACATCCCAAAAGCCCAAATTATATTGACTAAACTTATGAGAAACCGAAGTTTGACAAATAGCATTAGAAGCTAAAAAACTGGAATTGTTTTCAACACCATAATGGATCAATTTATTTCTACTTTTCCAAGCTAGAAATGCTGTATTACAATACATATTTATATTCATTCCTTTCTTCACAATATTGGATTCAATCCAATTAATACAATGCTCCTTTCTCTCAAACGTAGGAATGTTGAATCCCCAATTGTTTAAATGTAGGATTATCTCCCTCAATTTTCTGAAGTTGCAAATTATGTGCTCCACATCTTCTATTGCTTCACTTCCTCTTGGACAATTAGAATTATGGATTAGTCTTCTATAGCATAAAAATTGCAGTGAGGGAATGGAATTTTTATTCATTCTCCACCAGAATACCTCCACCCGAGCATTCAATTTTGCCTTTTAGATCCATTTCCAGCTTAAATCATTCTCCATCCCGTAGGCTGCACCTTAGCTGATTAGTCCCGGTATTGTCTTACCAAAATTTTCATTTGTCAATTCCATATAATCTTCATTGGTTTCCTGATTTATTTCAATTTGATTTATCAAATTGATAAGCTCTCTACCAAAGTATTTACTTAATTCTTGATCATTCCATTTGGCATCCTGAATGAATTCTTTTACCTGAACAATACTGCCTTCAAACGGGACAAAAAATGTAGACCATTTGTTTATGAATTTATCCAGTATTCATGTATCTTCAAAAGCATCCACCAAATCTCCATTATTTATCCACCATCTTACAATTGGCTTGAGCATTTTTTAATCCTTCTCTCAGTAATTTAAAGGCTGTAGAAAAATAGCCACTACTATTGCCTTTCTCCAGATTTTCACCATATTTTGTGGCCATAACCATGTGTATCAAGGATTGCTTTTCATTTATAAATCTCCAAGCTAATCTAGCTCTTAAAGCTGGAGTCTTAGTAATGTTAGAGTGTAATCCATGGCCCCCAAGTTATATTGGTTTGCATAAATCAGACCAACTTACATAATGCATCCCCATTGAGCCATTATTTTTTTTCCAAATAAAATTTTTACATAATCTATCAAGTTCTTCCAACATCTTTTTGGGCATTAAAGAATGAGTTGCATGATAAGTAGGAAGAGCTAGTAAAACTGACTTTACCAATATTATTTTACCAGGTAGTGATAAGCTTTTGCTCCCCCATTGATTAAGCTTTCTCAAGGCATTGTCAATGATGAATTGGAAATCAACTATTCTAAGTCTTCTCAAAGCCATCTTCAAACCAAGATAATTGAATTCTTTCACATGTTTAAAGCCCATAATTCTTGATACACTTCTTTTATTTCTTCTCTTCACATGTTTACCGAGCATACCCATGGATTTCTCATAATTTATTCTCTGCCCAGTCCATTCAAAGAAATTGTGAAGGATTTGCTTCACTACCAACACCTCTTTCCTATTAGCTTTGGAAAACATGATAACATCATCAGCATATAACAAATGGGAAAATCTAGGACCATCCGAATTTACCTTGATACCACATGAACTTTGATGAAATGCATTTGAGAGAAGTTGAGATCATAGAATAAAAAGGATGGGAGATAATGGACATCTTTGCTGAAAACCGCTTCTAGCTTGGATCCAACTTGAACATTTTCCATTGATGATAATAGAGAATTTTGGATCTTCTACACACTCCCTGATTAGTTTAGAAATTTTGGGAGGAAAGTTAAAGTACTCCAACACTTTCTTTAGAGAAGACCAAGCCATGGAATCATAAGCTTGCTCCATATTAACTTTGAAAGAGACAAGACCTTTAGAAGCTTTAGAGAGCGTAGCTTATGAAAAAAACTTCTTGTGCCACCAAAATATGATCATATAAATATCTCCCCTTAATGAATGCCACTTGTTCCATAGAAATGAGTTTAGGAATGAATAAATTTAGTCTATTCAAAATTATCCTTGCCGCCACTTTATAAACCGTGTTGCATAGACTTATCGGTCTATAATTAGAAGGAAGAATGGGATTAGAAACCTTGGGGATAGGAACTATAAGAGTTTCTATCCATTCCTTATCAAGCTCTCCATATATAAAAAGAAGCTAATAGCTTTCCATAAATCTTCATTAATAATTTCCCAATAAACTTTTATAAAAGCATGAGAAATCCCATCATTACCCGGTGAATTATTTCCTCCCAGCTGCTGAACTACTTCTTCTACTTCATTCATGTATAATTCAGATTCCAGCAAGTTTCTATCCCAATAATTCAAGCTATTGGAATTTGTTGGCCATCCTTCAAGATTGCTCCTTCTAGCTTCCCATTTATTTTGAAAAAATCGGAGAAAGACTTCCTCCATTTGGCATTGATCTTCCACCAACAATCCATCTTCATCATTGAATTTAATTATCTTGTTAGCATTCCTTCTAGCACTAGCATAAGAATGAAAGAACATAGAATTTCCAACCCCTTCACTTAACCATTTCACTTTAGCCCTTTGCTTCCACCACATATTGAGTCTTTCCATGGTATCATTTAATTCCATCACTTTAGCTTTGAGATTCCAGTGTTCTTGCTCCGATAGACTCCCTAAGGAAGTCTATTTGAAGATCTGTGATTTCATTGATGAGATTATCTTTCAATTTTGTAAGCTCTTTGTCTTTTTCCTTGGTCCAATAGACCAATGATTTCAGAGACCTTTTAAATTTTATGTTGAGAACTTGAGAGAAGCTACCTTGATAATTCTTACACCATTCCTTCCTCACTATCCCATATGAAGCTTGATAAGATGCCCAATAATTCTCATATTTGATTATCTTTCTTGGATTAGAATTAATGTTTTTGAATTGTAAAAGGATTGGACAATGGTCCGAGGCTATTCTAGCCAAATGCCTTTCTACCAACTGAAATGTAGAGCTCAAAGCAATAGTGTTAACAAAGCACCTATCCAATCTTTCAAGGATTCTAGCACCTCCAACTTTATTGTTGCACCATGTAAATTTAAGATCAATGTACCCAACTTCATGCCAATCATTATTGAGCAAGCGTTCCTCCATCTCCCTTGATCCTTGAGAATAGATGAATCTTCTTCCCCCCAACTTGTCTTATTTACTCATTAAGCAATTAAAGTCTCCACCAATATCCATTGGTAGATCACTATTGGAATACTTATCTAACATATTCCACAATTCCCTTCTTTTTTTTTCACTTCCGGCTCCCATAAATCGTAGCTACCTTCCACTTTTCATTATTGATCACTTTTAGATCTCCAATCACCATCTGTGTAGATGAATCTTCCACCGTGAACATTACTGTATCAGAATTCCAAAGAAGAATAATACCTCAAGAAAGCCCTGAGGATGGAACATAGAAAAAGTCCCAATTGCTCCCAACCATGCCATCAACTATACTTCTATCAATTTTAGTTAATTTAGTTTCAACTAAATAGATAAAACATACTCCATTGTTCTTAACAAACTCCTTAAGGTATAAAGAAGCATTCCTCTTTCTTGCTCCCCTATAATTCCAAAAAGCAATAGAATACATTAAAAATGATTATGGGGATTGGTCCCCAAAGTACCTTTTCCTTCAAGCTCCAATCTCCGGCTTCTAGTAAAAGAATTTATTGGTCCCAATTCCTTTAGTTGTTAAGATATCTTCTTCTTAGTAGGGATAGCAGAATCCATTTTCCCACTGATCTCAGCATCCAAATTTTCAGTTGAAACAGAACCAGCTCCTTCCATATAAATTTTTCTTGTGTCCATCTCTAAAACTTTGTTAACTCAATTACAGCTTTTTCTTCATCTAAGACATTATCTGTAGATGTATCGAGCATTTCTCCTTCTTCAAAGTCTGTAAGAGCCTGAAAGCTATTATGATCAACCATAGTTACATATATCTCCTTTGAAATCCCTTCTTGAGCATTTGTATCTGGGTTTTGTTTCACCATTCAATGTTCTTCTACAACTTTTTCTTCAGATGCTTTTTTCCCAATGGTAACATATTGTTTTGATAGAGTTACTCTACTCCTTCTATCAATTAGACCAGATGGTTTATTGTTCCAATTTTTATTGAAAAACATCCTCCCATAGTTCACTAACATCCAAGGACCATATTCTTCATTATCAACCAAAGCATCTCCTGCCACCACATTCTTCTCCATATTCTTTTTTGTATGACCCTTTTTAGGTTGATTTGTTATCTCCTTATTCATCAAAATACTATTTGGATAGACATTTTTGTTATGGCCAATTTTTCCACAATCAAAGCAAAGATTGGGAAGCCTCTCATACTCAATTTTCTAGAAAAATCTATCTTCTTCTCCCTCTACCCATACTCCTATAGGTAGTTTATCATATACATCAATTCGGACACAAACACATCCAAGTTATCTTCTTGACCATTAGAACATATTACCATCAATAAGGTAAGGCTTCCTCACCATGGAAACTATACGACAGATATTTACTTCATCCCAACAGAACAATGGTAAATTCGGTAATCTAATCCAAATAGGACCATATAGTCCTTCAAGAGAATTAGGATCAAACCTTTGAGACCATCTATCCATCCTAACTATGTTGCCATTGACAAACCAGGGTCCATTTGTAAGAACTGCTTCCATGTGCTCTTCTTCAAAAAAAGAACACATCCATCCTTTTCCCAAGACAGTGAGGTGGAATTTGCCATATTGTTCCCATTATTTCCTTAATTCATAGCTAATTGAAGAGAGTGGGGCATCTCCTCCAAAAATCTTAACTACCAGAGACTTGTTTAGCTTTTTGGAATTCTCAGAAAATTTCTCTACATGTAGTTTAACGATTTTACCATCATTAGCTATACATCTACCAAAATCCAGATCTATGACTTTAATATTTTTACTTTTAGACCACACATTCTTATAAGAACCAGAATTTGGCCTTTTAGGCATTTCCTCAGTCACCTCATGACAGCTCGCAAGCTCTCCAGTAAAGCATACACAGACTTCCTCTAGATCCGATTTCCTCTTACTTCCATCATCTGTATTAATTTCCTTAAATTCAGATTGAGCCAGTTCATTAAATTCAGTAGATTTCTGTAACAGGGAATCCAAGTTCACATTATCTTCATTCACCATACCAGCAACTATATGATTGTTCTCATATATGGCTCTAGGTGTCATAATATTAACCTTCTCATTCAGTATCTTTACTGGCCATCTAGTTTTCTCCATAAGTTCTTCTATGATTTTACCTTTCCCCTTACCATGTACTTCTAGCAATTATTTCTTCTTAATTAGATCTCCTTTATTGATGTTTAAAGGTTTATTCCCCATAGCAGACATTTTTAAACCAGAAAAAACTAGTGATCTATCATCTCCAAATGCCGGTGGTTAAGATGAAACATCTCAAGCTCCTCCTAAGATTGCACATCCCGTTGTACGATGATCCTCCATCCTGCTGCCGTCCACTGGTGGATGAAGACCGTTCGCCGTCGTTGAGCCGACATCAAAGACGCGAAAATAGAGATTCAAAATAACATAATTTTGAAATCTCAGAGTCTCTCTCTCTACACTCTCTCTCTATTCGATAAAGTTTAAATTGGTATATCCATAGAAGCATAATTCATATAGTAATATTTTAAAAACGCACTTTTTCCCCCAAGACAACTTTTGTTTCAGTATTTTATGTTTTAGCCATAATCTTGACATCCCTCCTAAATTATCATAATGAAAAAGAGGAGCGTGCCAGTTGCTTCACAATATATTGAAAGAAGACTTCTCAAGAAGTTACATATTTTGAAATCTAAAAGACTAAAAAGTGTTCCTACTATGTAAAGCAAAACTTAAAAGAAGTGTTGAATGATCAGAAGTAGTTATGGTGAAATGGTCAACATGAGTTGTTTGAAAAGAAGAAATATATGAGTCGTTAAATAGTATGTGATTATGTCTTTGCCATATAGTAGCCTTATTCCAAGTAAATGAAATTCTAAAAAAAAGCAAATATTATGTAAATTATAGTTTAATATCTTATCATTAAAATATTCCATGGCGTGAAAATTAGGAGGCTTACCTCCAATTCTTTCAAAAGTATTAGTAATAACACTAAAATACCCACCCAACATCCAAGGAGCCTTAAAAGTAGAAGAGAATTTGTAATTTTGTTTCCACAAAGTTTTTATATCTATTCTAGAGTAGGACACATAAAAAAAGAAGAAGCATAGCAACCAAAATGAAGATATATAATGGTAGTATGCATAATTTGAAGTAAATAAACAATAATATCTAAAGTTATACATTGCTTCCAAAAAATTTAGAATTTTTTTTTGTGCAGTTACCAAAATCTAAATTAAAACCAAGTTTAGAATGAATAGAAAGAAGTTTAGTAGACGATATTAACGGCTATAATAAAACAATAAAATTAATACTAAGACTTCGACAAAGGTTTGTCACTCTATTCATAGACAATGAACCCCCTATACCCCTAATGTTCCAAATAGGAACTTTAACCATTAGAAGAAGAAGATATATTTGATGCCCTCGTAGTCCTTGGAATTCCACTGATTAAATTCTTAGAAGCCTTACTTTTCTTTTTGGAATCTTTCATAAAATGATTTTCTATATTCGCAACATTCCCATTAGGAGATGACAAAGAAAAATCAATATTTCCATCTTGATAATCCTAAGAAGTAATTCTATTATTTGAAATAATTTCTTCCTTTTCAAATGTATTCGGTACATTAACAGATTCTTTTTACTAAACTTGTTCATTATTGGTACTGGCTAGCTCTCCATTGGTATGGTTATTCACACATTGGTCTTGAAGATTATATGGATTTTTAGGCATATCATTAGCAACTTGTGAGGAAAAAACTTCATCACTACTATTTAAACCTTCCATATATTGGTCTTCTTGAGTACTCAAAACAACATTGTTATTAACACCTTCACTATCCCCCCACCCCACCACTAAAGACACAATCGATTTAAATGAAAATCTCTCTTTCTTAAGAATTATAACTTCATAATGACTGTATAAACTTTGAATAGGTTTATCATAAGGATTAATTTCTATATCATCCCTACTTGGTATAGTTTCATCAATATCCAGACTTTTAGGAACCACAATAATATGAGCTACAGCTTTGGAAGGATTATCAATATTTGGAGAAGCCAATACACTTTAATCCTTTCTCTATTTTTTTAGATTAGGATTGGCCATGAAACAATCACTTAGGAAATGAACATGGACTTTGCATTGATTAAAAAAATCAAGAATATTCTCAAACTTGACTTTTTTTTTATATTTCCATGCTTCTCCGAACCAATCAAAAGTTCTTTTGGTTGTTTCTTAGTAATATCCAATTCAACATGAATTCTAGCCACGGACAGCCTTGAGCGAGAAGTCGTGGCTGGATCAGATTGAAGTGGCCTAAAAAAAATTTAGCTGAAAGCATGAAGAACAAGAGCATATAGGGACCATATTACACAATTCATAGTATTAGTAAACTTCCTTGGCATGTGAGAGGAGACTTTAATACCATTGCTAACCTGTCTGAGCATATATGGGGATCTCTCCCTATCTATTATTCAATGTAGGATTTTAATAGTATGATTATGGATTTTAACCTTATTGATATTAGTTCTTTTCATGATAATTTTACTTGGCATCATGGGTATTTATGATAATGAAAATATCGGGTTTAATTTAATGAGTATTGCCTTAATTCTTTTGAGTCTACTATTATTGACCATCTTAGTAAGACCCTCTCTGATCATTCTCCTTTTCTTATTAAAATCAAGCATAGACTAAGGGATTTTCCTTCTCAATTTAGATTTCAAAACATGTGGTTACTTCATGATTCTTTTATGGATATCATGAAGGATAATTGGCTTGCCCTTTTACATCCAGATAATGTTATTAATGGTATGCGTAGATTTTGGTATAAGCTAAAAATACTTTAGTTTGTCCATAATTGGTTGAATTATATTGTTTTTAAGAATCTTTTTTCTAACATTTTAATTGAAGAATATAATGTGAACTGTCAAGAGATTCAAAGCCATTTTTTCCTTCTGAAGTTAATTTTGTTTATTGAGAGATGCTAAATATGGGCTTTATAAATTACAAGCTCATGAGGAATTTATTTGGAAACAAAAAATGGTTGTTAAACAGCTTGTTGATGGTGATAATAATACAAAATATTTTCATTCCTTGGTTAGGATAAAACATATTATTAATTATTTTTATAAATTTTATCGGGTTTGATTGTTCTGCTACTGAGGATGGTGTTGAAATTGCTAACTCTGCTGTCCAACACTTTAAGAATCTTTTGAATAAAAACTTCAATCCTTCTACTAATGATAATCCTAATATTATTCCTTCTCTTATTTCTAATGATGATAATGTCTTCTTGTTAAAGCCTCATTCCTTTGAGGAAGTTAAAGATATTGTTTTTGGCATGAACTCTGAGTCGGTGGCTGGGCCTAATGGTTTGATGACTAAGTTTTTCCAAAAAACTTTGCATATTACTAGTAATGATCTCTTCTCTGTTGTTCTTGATTTCTTTGATGGTAATTCCATTCCTAATTTTTTTACTACTATATCTATTGTGCTTATTCCTAAGAATAATTCTATCACTACTTCGAATGATTTTAGACCTATTCATCTTTGCTCCATTTATTATAAATTGATCCCAAAATTTTGATGAATTGTTTAATGATTTTTATACCTAAACTAATTTCCCCCTTTCAAATGGATTTTTTCAAAGGCTGTGCTATTGCTGATAATATCCTTTTGCTCAAAAAATTTGTCATGATTTAGAGGTGGTAATATTATTTTGAAACTTGATATTACTAAGGCTTATGATTATTTTTTATTGGAATTTCCTTAATAATATTATGAACATATTTGCTTTTGATTTAAAATTTATCAATCTCATTAAGCTTTGTACTGATAGACATTATTTTTCTATCATTATTAAGGCTAAGTTTAATGATTTCTTTAAGGCCTCTCATGGCCTAAGATAGGGTGATCCCATCTCTCTGGCTCTTTTCATTATTTCGGCTAAATACCTTTCCAGCAGGCTTGCTAATCTCTTTGAGAAGTTTCCTAGCCTTTATTTCAAAACATTGGGTGGGTTTGATAGTTCTCATTTATGCATTGAGGATGATTTTATTATTTTTACTAATGCCTCTTTGAATAGGATTCATAGATTGTTGAGGTTTTTTCAATAATTTGAATTGGTAAGTGGGCTAGCTCTTAATAAATATAAATATGGTTTTATTTATGCTAAGAAAGTTCTTTTGTATCATATTATGGCTATTAAGAATTTAACTAGTTTCAGTCATGTCTTTTTACCTTTAAAGTATATTGGAGTACCTCTTTATAATGGTAGAAATAAATCATTTCTTTTGGATGAATTAATTACGGTTGTGAAAAATAGACTTTTATCATGGGATTCTAACTGTTTAAGCTTTGGTGGTCAGCTAACTCTTATTAAGTGTGTTCATTGTTCTATACCTATTTATAGCTTTTAAACTTTGCTTCCTACATAGGTTGTGTGTAACATGATTGAAAACTTCAATAAGTATTTTTGGAAAGGGACTAGTAGCAATTCTAAAATCCACTGGTCCTTTTGGAATAAATATGCACTTTTTATGAAGAGGCTCTTGGTTATAAGTCGTTGAAGGATTTAGCTAATTCTTTTTCTTTTAAGTTATGGTATAATTTTTGTGATAACTCAAGGCTTTGGGATAAATTTGTGAATGCTAAATATTGTGGGGGAAAGCATCCCATAATGTATTGTTTTAGTAAAGGTAACTGAAAAGTTTGGCATCATCTTTGTATAGTGAAATGGGCAGTTGAGCCATCTATCTTTTGGGGCCATGGTGGTAGTAATACTTTCTTTTGGTAGGTTCATTGGTTGGGAGGCCATTCCATTAATTCTAATATAAATACTTCCTCCAATGCTTCTGTGAAGGTTAATTATTTTTTCACTTATATTGGTTGAGATGTTGAGAAGCTTTCTAATGTGTTAACAATTTTCTTATTCAACAAATTTTGTAGATCCCTTTACCATGAATTCTCTTGATGTTCAACTTTGTGCCTTAGCTAAAGATGATAAATTTAGATTAAAAGATGCCTGACATTCCTTTAGAGCTAAGAAAGAGGTTTCTAAGATTTTCAAAATGATATGGCATAAAAGTATTCCTTCTACAATTTTTATTTTTGTTTGGTGTTTCATACATAAGTTTATCCCTACGGATGATAACTTGATTAAACATGACTTCATACTTCCTTCTAAATGCTAATGTTGATATCATATGAACAATATGCATCATGTCTTTATCTCTGGTCCTTGTGCTGTTAAGGCTTGGACTTATTTTGAGGATATTTTGCACTTAAAATGCTTTAATGCTATAAATTCTTTACTTAATTGTTGGTTTGTTAATTCCAAAGGTCATATCAAGAATGTTATTCCCACTCTTATCCTTTGGTTTTTATGGTTGGATAGGAGTAATTCTCATTTAATGGTGTGATTATGAATCATCATAGGATTATTTAAAAGGTTAAGGATAAGATTAGAGACCTTTCTTCTGTTAAGTTAGTTTATGCTATGAATTTTAAAAATCATCTCATTGCTGTGGTTGACTTTGGAATTAAGCAGGATGTGAATAATATTCAAAATGTCCTTAAAAGTACCTCTTGGATGAAGCCTCCTAGTAATCTCTTTAGGTTAAATATGGATGTTGTTAACATCAATTCTACGGAGGGCTATGGTGGTGTCATCACAAAATCTAACTACAAATGCATTTTGGGTTTTCCTAGTCCCCATTATAATTATGATGTTAATGCTGCTATAACTTTTGTTATCCTTTATGGTTTAAGGCTGCATTTCTCTTTTAATCGCATTATTGTTATGGTGGAGGTTTATTCTACTTATTGTTATCAATAATTTATTTTGAGGAATGATAAGTTTTCCTCTTCTGATTTGATTTACATGAGGGAAATTAAGAATTTGTTGAGCCTGCTAAGCTGCTCATTTTTTGCTATTGATGTGGAGGGACATGCTTGTGCTAATGCCATTTCTATGTGGGGCTGTGGGTTGGATTCCATGGAGGATTTCCTTGGTTCTAATTTAACTCTTGATGTTAGGGGTCTTTTAATTTTGGATAAGATTAGTGTTCCTTATGTTATTCTTTAAGGTGGATAGTTTTGTTAGTTTCCTGGTGGTGCTTTGTGCATTTTTTTTTATTTTCTGATTATTTTGGTTGCCTTTCTCAGGTGGCTGGGCCTTTTGCATATCATCTGGGTTAATTTTGTGCCTTCTCAGTCTATGTTCGAGAATTCTTATTCTGGGTATATTTCCTTTTGATGTTATGTCATGGCCTTGGGTTTTTGGCAATTTCAGAACAGTTGGTTGTTGCCTTACGGGTTCTATGAATTATCTCATATGAATTTCTGGGAGTGTGTTGCTGTGAACCATAAGAATGGTGAGGCTATGTGCAAGTTTCTTTGTTTTGTGGACGGGATGGGCGGGAAGCCTTTCAAGGGTGGTCGGGACATTTACATTACCTTTGGGTGTATTTTGTTGCTTCCTCATTTATATTGGAGCAATTTGAGTCGAGGTTTTATTTCTTTTGAAGATATGTATTTGGTTTATGTAATTGTCATCTTGGGGCCTATTGCATGTCAGATTTTGGACTCTTTGAATTCCTTCATTACGGGTTTTCCCTTTGTTCTTGGAGGTTTGCTATTGTGGTTATGGTTCGCTATTATTATCAAGGATCATTTGGTTTTGGCTTATTGGTTGGAGATAATATGTTTATATGATTTTCTTCTAGCTGCTTGGCATGGGATTACTGATATGAACCTTTTGTTGTATAACATGTTTCTGAATTGGTGTCTTATGAGACAGTTTCTCCTTTGTTTGGGTTATCTTACTCTTAGTGATAATTTGGAATATCATTGGTGTTATCACCTGAATCTATATTATTTCTATTGCTATTTCTTCTTTTCTATCTATTTCCCATTTTTTGTAGATTGCTCTTACTGTAGGAGTTCATGTTATTGAGCTATTCAGGAGGATACTGGAGTTGAATGCTATTTTTTGTAACTCCATGGTTTTTTGGATGCTCGCTCTTGTGGACTATAGAATGTACATAGGTCTTTTATACTTTTGCTTAATAGGGAACTCAAGCTCGTAGGTTTTTTTTGCTTTTAATTTTTTATCTCTTCTGAGTAGTACTGAGCTTGAGTTACTTTAAGGACCGTGTAATCGCTTTTTATATAAACGCGTAGGCCACTCCATGGGTTTCTCCTTTAAAAAACATGAGAATAAAAAAAAAATTGTAGACACAAGTTTTGGAATGAAATGCATAGAGGAACTATAGGAGATTCTTCCCTAACGTCAAAATATAGAGTACATTTTAGTAAACCCATTTGATAGTTATTAATATAATATGACCTTCTAACAAAACATGATCGTAATCAAGGTCATTTGAAAGCTGAATAACAATGTGCATTGCATCAAGCAGTCCGATAAAGGAAACACTTGATAATTTCATTTTTACAAAAATAATATGAATGGTATCAAGATTAGATCAACAGATGGAAAACTTTTGGCATAAAGAAAATTGATTGGGAGAAGCTAACTTCAAAATATCATCATCACACATTAGTAAAGCCATAAATCTCATGACAAAGGTTTTTGTAAAATAAATCATAGGTACATAGAAAAAGAAGCACCCGACAAAACATTGTCAAAAGAATGAGCTTTAGGTGAAGAAATGACTCCATTGCTGTCGAAGAAGCCATTTGATAATGCACATTATTATTCACAAAGCAACCTCAATCAAACCAAATAAATAATAAAAACAAAGACTACCAATGAAGCAGCGTGCTTTAAAAGAGAGAATGTGAGCATTAAAATTGCTTTATTTATTGAAATATGTTTTTTTATTATTTTTAATTATTTTTATTTTATTAATTTTATTTATTGAAACAATTTTTTCTTTGGATGAATTCCACCGACGGGCTTATGCATTAATATAAAAATAGGATTATAAGGTCGTTAAGGGGACCTCCAGCTCGCTACTGCTCGAAAGAGCTACAAGAAAAAAAAAAGGACCTATGAGCTTGATATCATTACTAAGAATGTTTACAAAGTAACCTAATAACAATCTAAAAACCCAAAAGGAAAGGGAATAATTGTATCCATTCATCTCTGTCTTTCCAACCAAATATGCGCCCTCCACAAATTGAGAATAAGTCTACAATAACCTAAAGAAAAGTTTTGCAAGGACACTAAATATAACATTAAAATGTAATAGAAAGAAGTTAATAGTGTAATTGAGCATCTTGAAAAAGGATATAAAGAAATTATGAGTAGTGTCACACATTTCATAACTAAAATTGAAGAATACTAGAAACCATAAAAAAATTGTTGTCAAAGCACAAACAATCACAGCTATAGCAAATCATCCAGATTTTACCTTCAGCACCAGCAAGATAATAGTGTTGACAAGATTTAGAATGAAAAACAAGCAAGAAAGCATTTATGGATTAATCTAATCAAAATGCAATGGCTTAAAGATGGAGATAGTAATTCTAAATTTTTTCATGCTTCTGCAATAGCAAGAAAAATGGAAATTGGATTAATCTAATAAAAAATAATGATGGTGTGCCGCTGGAAAATCAGGAAGATATTATGGAAGTTTTTAAGGATTTTTTCAAAAACTAATGGAGGAGTAGAGATTGCACATTGGAGGGATGGTCTTCACCTTCAAATAAGATTGAAGATGCGAATTTCAAAAATATGGACAGACAATTCTCTAAAGAGGAGCTGGAGGAGGTTATAAAAAGCTGAGTTGTAATAAATCTCCTGGAAGAGATGGAATCACTCACTCATTTATCGAAGCATATTAGCAAATTATTCATAATGATGTATGGAAGGCCATTGATTATTTATTCAAAACCGATTCTATGTACAATGCTTGGAAAGATACTAATGTGGAACTCATTCCTAAATTAAAAAATCCTCTTTTACTTTCTAACTACTTGCCAATTAGTCTTTGTAATTCAATTTATAAAATTGTGGCCAGCATGCTTTTGAATAGAATGAGCTATTTATTTCCTAAAATCATTTTGGAGGTGCAATATGCCTTTGTAAATGGGAAACTTAAGTTGGATCAAATACTTCTTGCTCAAGAACTATTTCATAAATTTAGATTTTAAAAATCTAAAAAGGGATGTGTTTTTATCAAAGCTGATATGGAGCAAGCATACGATAGCTTGTGTTGGCCCACACTTAATCAAGTGCTTAAATGGTTTGACTTTCCTTCAAGATTTTCATATCTTATTTTGGATTTTTTAAGAACCCGATATTTTCTATTTTGATCAGTGGTAGTAACTCAAATTGGATTGAGTCTAAATGTGGATTTAGACAAGGATGTTCGTTATCTCCTTACGTCTTTATCATGTGCTCTCAGTTGCTATTTGAAGAATTTGCTAGAAGAGGAAGTAGTATTGGTATGAAAATCTCACCAAATGCTCCTTTGATTTCTCACCTTATGTATGCAGATGATATAACAATTTTTTTAGAAGCCACCAGAAAAAGCTAAATCTCTCCAAATGCTCCTTTGAAAATTTTTCTCATCTTGAGAACTTATTGTAATTGGACCGGGAATTGATCAACTCTAGTATGTCCTCTTTGTAATTTGGTAAATCTGTTTCAAGAAGAACTATTAAGAACATTTCCAAAATGCTGAAGTTAAAAATGGCGAAAGTGTTGAATTTTTTGGGAATAAAGATTGTACTAAGAAGACTAGTAAATTCAAATTTTTAGAATTTGGTAGAAAAAGCTGCTGGAAGATTGAATATGTGGGGAAATAAATTTATTTCTCTAGGTGGAAAGCTAATATTGTTGAATATTGCTGATCCTTGTTTCTACTCATTCTCTTGTTCCTTTGAGAATTTTAAATGAAGTAAATAAAATGTGTAGAAAATTTTTATGAAATAAAAAAGATGGGAGCTTTGGTATTCACTATGTGGCTTGGGATGTATTGTGCAAATAAAAAAATAAAAGAGGTAGAGGAGTGCATTCGGTGCTAAGAAGGATTGGTCCATTAAGGGCCAAATTGGCTCTTAATTTTATCACAAAACCATCTTCCCTTTTGAACAGGACATTAATCTCTAAATATGGTTATAATCTTTGGAGCGGCAGAAATAGAAGCAATTTCTCTTCAACAAGGAAAGTTATTGTGAATGGAGCTAAATTTCTACATCCTCTATTGAGATGGAATATTTGTAACGGTCAAGAGGTAAATACTATGGGTGATGTTTGGATCCTTGAGAAATGTATTGATAAATGGCCAACATTTGCTTCAGTTTTAGATCAAGATTGCTTTAATCTTTCAGCATTTAAAATGAATCGAGAATTGAATGTTTAGAAGCTAAATCAATGCTTCGGTTTGAAGCTAGTAAATCTTATTCAACAGATCCCAATTTACTCTGAAGCTAAAGACTGTTTGGAACTAACTGTGAAGCACTCTGGAAAATCCATTGCTGCATTAGCCTATGAGAAAACCATGGAAGATGATATGGAAGACTTAAATTGGATCTGGATAAAATAGTTAAAATTATGGCCACAAGTGGAATTGTTTTGGTGCCATCTTCGTAAGAATACTATCCCATCTAACTGCTTTCTTATTTATAGGAGAATAATTGATTATGATGGCTGCCCGAGAGGATGTGAAGGTGTGGAAAATACTAAACATATAGCTCTGAACTGTGTAATGATCAAGAAAGTTTGTGAGAAACTTTAGGCATGAAATTTGTGAATGCCAGCCTTATATTCGTTGGAAGAATGTTTGAATGTTTTAAACAACCTTTCAGTACATAATCCCCTCATTGGCAACCTTTTTTGTTCATTGGTTTTTTGTTGTTGGAAAAGCAGGAACAAATTAATACATGCAGTTAATGAGGATAGTTGCTCTTTTATTGCAGCCAATGCTCTTAGCTATGTAGTTGGATCTTTTCAAAATAATCCTATTTGGGAGAACCGGGAAGCTAAACAGCATGATTTGCTGGGTCATTCCTCTTGGCTTGCTCCACCTCCTTGTTGGATTAAATGTAATATTGTGCTTCTTTAAGAACAAACAATAAAGCCAGAATTGGTGGTGTTTTCAGAGACTACAAGGTGCGATTCTTTGGAGCTTTCAGATTTAGCTGTACACATTGGGATAGTGCACAAGTTGAAATAATTTAAGTTCTTTCTTTGAGGAATTATGTTCAAGATTGGATGTTTGATGCGAATGGCATTGTGATTGAAGGAGACAATCATAACGTCATTCTTTTTTTTCAAAAGGCTATTCAAAATAATTTTATTTTAGAAGAATTTCTAAATCCTAAGGATTTAGATTTTCTTAAATGGTTTAAGAAATTTATTTTTCATTTTTCAAGAAGAGAATGTAATAAGTTAGCCGATGTTTGTGCTAACTTCGCTCTATTTTTTAGATTTTTTTTGGCAAGATGTTAGTGACATTAACATTCCTCCTTTTCTTGATTTGTTGAAGGAGGAATCTCTTTGTACATAGTTGTTTTAATAAAATTGCTCTATGTATTTTCTAAAAAAAAAAAAGTCAAGAAAGCAACTAAGATAGTAGTAGAATTGGTCCATCATAGCTGAATAAGGGTTTCCCCACAAATAGAAAAAATAAGGCCCAATGTAATAAAGGACCAAAAATAAATTCCATGTCCAAACTAAGGCCATACATGGCAAACCAAAACAACAACCCTATTAACTAGAGGTGAGCCTGGGTAGATGACCACATAAAAATACAACCATAGAAGACCCAAAGATTGAAACCTGAGTGCCACTCAATTATAATCCTAAAGAGAGTATTAGAAAAGAAAAATAGGACATCATGTAATACAACAAAGGTGGCACCACCAGGGCACTTCCAACCCAAGTTAACAGACTAGTATAACAAATAATAAAAGAAAAAAAAAAGGTTACTAAAAAGGACATCAAATACCACCAGCGACAATTAAAAATAGAATATCATAAAGAATTGAACTCATCTAAGGTAAAAAGCTTAATCATAGAAGAAAAGATATGGCCTTTAAAACTGTAACAATCACCAAGAAGATTAACAGCCAATAACAAAAATTACTCAGATATCCCAACTGGAAGGATCCCAATCATATATAAACTAAAAAATCTTAACAGTAAAAAAAAATGTTGAGTGGAAAATAAAAACAATGTAGTGATCAAGGGGAGTAAAGCTCAGGAGTGTAGTATTTGTAATACCATCACGAAGAAAACCCAAATTCCACTCAAATCTAATCTCAGACCCAACCGAGCACAACATGCACAAGAAATGTGTAATGAAAAAGAAAAAGAAGTAAGAAGAAGTAGATTTTATGATGAAAACACAACTGAACTCCTCTTTATAGCACCCCCAAATAAATACTTGAAGGAAATGTCACAAATAAACTAGCCATGACAAACAACCTATCCCACGGGACTAAGATAAAAAAGGACCATATCAAAGTAATCTAAAAGACTCCACCATAGGGATTCTTTGTTCTGTCAAATCCACAAAGGGGCCTACGTGGTAATTAAAATAAAAAAAATAAAGTCCTTATAGGAAACCTCAAGCTCGCTAAAAAATAAGTCAAAATAAAAACGATGAGCTAAAGGTCCCTACTAAGCATAAGTATAATGAAACCTAGGTACATTCTAGGGTGGTAAAAAACCAACACCCAAAATAGAAGGAAGATTAGTTGATTTCCTTTAAGCTCTCTATTCCTGCAAAAAGTATTAGGAATCACAAAACCAGGGCAAACTAAGTTGTGCAAAACCAAGTATGAAATAAGAAACAAAAAACATAAATAGGAAATGATATTAAAAAATAAAGTCATATCATAGATAAAACTAAAATTGTAATAGTCCATTAAGTAGTTGGGATAAGCAAAAGTATAACATATAATGAAGATTAAAATCTTAGCATATGCTGTAAGATAATACCAACTAATATGAATCGAATAGATGTAGAAATGAACATGCTCATACAAAAGTAGCAGGAAAATAAAGGTATGAATCTAGTCCAAATAGGCATCCTAATAGTCTAACAAATAAACAAACAAACTTGAAGAAAAAGATTCAAGGGAGTTAAAATTAATATGTCTAGCCATGATATGAAGTAACCATATATAGTTGATAGCAATCAGCTGGGCCACATAAGCATAAAAACTCATAAACCCAATAGCACGCCTCTCGTCCAGGAAACCTATGATATCCAGAATATATAAAACAACCGAAAGAACAACAAACCAAATCAAACCGAATAACCTACAGAAACCAACCCAGCTAAAAGCACTATGAAGTTAATTTAAAGAATAAAAAGGAATTCAAGAGATTGAAAATATGATTAGTATCAGAAGGTACATCACGAAGAGTACCCAAATGTAGAGAAATTAGATCAACTAACTCATAAACAACGGGTAAAAATAGCTTCCCATTAAACACCATAAATACGTCCAGAAAAGGCTAGGCTAAAAAATTATCATATCAAAAAATGAAACCTAGCGAAGGTAAAAGATGAGCATCATAACACCACCTCTAGTTCAAAAGAAAGTAGCAAAAAGCATGGAACTCAGGAAAGGGAAAATGTATAAACACAAATGAGAGGATCCTACTATAGAAACTATAACATCAACCAAAAAAATCTCAGGAAAAACCCATAACATCACACACACTAAACCAAATCTAAAACTATCTAAACCATCAAATAAGTGATAAATGATAGGAAAGCTTAGGAGAATAATAGAAATACCAACAATAAACTTGCATAAAATTTTAACAATAGAATATATTATGAGATAAAAATAACTAAAAGTCTTGATGGATCCCCAAGCAAATAATTAGCTTAGGTGTACAGTATCAGATAAGTCATGATGGCCAATATTAACTTGTTGCTTGAATCCAATCTAATAACCACTCAAAAAACCATACGAACACATGAAATAGGTACTGTTCCAATTACTCATACACAACATCACCAAAAGCAAGTAGACAACCTGCCCAAAAAGGACCAACTTAACACTAAATAAATATAGAATCACCAAAAATAGATTATAGCACATCTGAAAAGAAGGACTCAATCCATCACCCCAACCAATATTCCCAATCCAAATAAGAGAAGCAAGATATGAGCATCAAAGTTTAATAAGTACACATTCCAGAGGATGCACAATCAAAACCAAAAGGGAACCCATACAACATAAGCACCAAACCAAAATCAAAGAATTGCCAAAATAAATAAAAACTAATCTAAAATGTGTTGTCAAAAGTGGAACACCACCAAGACTGGAAATTGGAAAAAAACCCTTACTTGGATTGAACATAAGGCAAACTAGAGTGGTTCAAACTCACCAACCAATTCAAGTTATCGGGTAAAGAGGTACTAACATATTTAGTAAATTCCCTTAAATTATAACAATTTTTAGCAAGATAATCAACAGTCACATTTCCTTCCTAGTAAACATGAGTAATAGAGAAAGAAAAAAGAGAAATCCATTACTTTATGTCTCTAATAAAATAAAATAACAAAAGATTGGACAACGCAGTACCATTAATATAATTAATATGCAGTTTAGTAATAAGTTCAACAAAAACTTGTGTGATACCTAAGGAGATACATAAATGTAACCAATATTGCAGTGCTTTAATCTCAGCCATACTCACAGTGTTGGAAGTACAAGGACATGCAAAATCAAAGATAACTTGGCAATTAGAATCCCAAATCAGACAACCACAATCATCCTTATTGTTATTAAGAGAACAATCAATGTTGATTTTAAACAACCCAATCAATGGTTTAAGCCATTTCACAGTTCTATGTGTAGTAACAAGGAAATCTAAATGAGTACAAACACTAAACTCAACAGTAATATGATAATAACCTTTGAAAGCAATGACTTTAATCAAATTGGCTAAAGAATGTTGAAAATTCTATCAAAATATAACCAAACTTTCATAGCTATATCATTATTAGCAAAAACATGATTAAAATTTTCAGTGTGGTAGCAACACTGACATTTGGAAATAATATAAAAAGCTATTTTCAAAATATTATATAGTCCAAAAGTATGTAATTATTTAAAATCCTTCAAACAAAAATAGAGTAAGATGATGGGATGGTATGATCTCAAATAGCCAAGTAAAGTAATTACTTAGGTAAGGGTTTTTTAATAGAGTTCCAAACTTGTTCAAAGCAAACTTATCATCATTAGCCTTAGTAACATCATGAAATCCTCTTTATCTAATTGAAGAGGAATCTTAAAGATGAGAATAACAATAAAGTGCAGGAAGTAATTACAAAGTAAATCAACATCCCGCACTCCATAAAGAATAAAATAATTAACTTTGCGAGGAGAGGTAGAATGAGTATTCAATAAACTATAAATAAAAAAATTACCCAACCACTTATCTTGCCAAAAAAAGATGTTCCCCATACCCAAGCCCCATTGAATAAATTGTTCAATCTCCCACTTGATGGAACAAAGTTTTCTCCAAATAAAGGAATAACCCTTTTTAAAGTGATAAATAAGAGGGTGACAACCAGCACAATATCTATTAATCATGAATTTAGCCTACAAACTTTTTCTTGGATTTAAAGGAAAAATAGAGTTTGTAGGCAAAACCAGTTTCCATCCATACTCTTAAAACCAAGATTCTCTTCCTTAATAACACTAGAGGAATTAGCTAATGAAGCCATGATGATAGTAGACTTGCTATCCTTAGCACCCTAGAAAAATTTATTAAAAAACCTTTCCTTCTACTACAAATATTCATAATAGGACATAATGTGTGAAAAAGGTAAATGGGAATAGAACATAACACATGTTTAATTAAAACCAATCTACCACCAAAAGAAAAAAAATTAAAAGCCCAAGTAGTATGTTTAGTGTTAATAGCTTTAAAAAGGTCACCAAATAAATGTGACCACTTCTTACCTCTAAAAAGAAAAGCACCATAAAAAAACCTTAATACTTCAGAGATCTAATGAGAAAAGCAATACATGTCATTAATCACATTAATTCTTTAATTAAAGATAGATTCGGAAGTAATGAAACAACTCTTGTTAGGATTAAATGCAAGACAACAAGCACTTTAAAATTGCTTAAGAAATTTAAAAAGAATATAAAGCATTTTAGTAGAGTCGTTAGTGAAAATAATAAAATCATCCGCAAAGCTCAAGTGAGTAATAGGGAAACCACTAACAGTTCTAAACTGTAAATTAAGATAATTTAAAAAAAGCTTGTTATGGCCTCCTAAAGGAAAATCAACAGCTATAGTATATAGAGAAGGAGATAAAGGATCCTCATGTCTTAGCCCATAGGACGATTTGAAATCACCATGACACTTACCATGGATCATAACTCAAAAGAAATAGTTTCAATGCAATTTTTAATATGATTAAAAAACATCATATGAAACCCAAAAGGCTTTAACATCATGTAAAGGAACTCCCAATTTAAATTTTCATAAGCTTTAAAGATATCAATCTTAAAAATAATATTCCCACCAATAATTTAAGCTTCCTGGACATGCACTAACTCTTGGGCCAATAATACAATATCAAAAATAGACCTACCTTTAACAAAACTAGTTTGTTAAAAAAAAAAATTAATTTTAGGAAATAAAAAAGCAAATTCTTCCCATAAGTAATTTAACAATAAGTTAATTGAGAAAGAACATAAGCTAATTTGGAAAAAGACATTCCATAAGTTAATATCATCACTCTTAGGGATTAACGTAATAGAGGTAGAAGTAAAAAAGCTTGGGGTAGGGGTTTCCAAAGAAAAAATCCACAACAACATTGTTGAGATCATCCTTAATGATGGACCAACATTTCTGAAACAACTTAGTTGTAAATCCATCAGGGCCGACAAGAAAAATCATCATTCTTACTTTTAAGAGTTAACCAATTTCATTCTAAGCTCACATAATCATCAAAAACCGATTGTCTTACTAAGTAATAAGAGAGGGAATAAAAAATAATCAGTATTTAAATTTGGAGAAAATTTTTGTTGAAAAGCTTATTAAATAATCAATACAAGAAGCATAAATCAAGTAATGAGAATCAATAGAGACACCATTAGGAGTAGTAATACTGTTAATATGACAATCAACATTCTTGTAGTAAGCAATATTATGAAAAAAATTTAGTGTTTCTATCTCTCTCAACCATAAATTTCGAAGAAGCCTTTTCTCTCCAAAATACCACTTTTTTCTCGAAGTTTGAACAAAGTTTCCTTAGCTTCGTTCATCAAAATAAGATTCTTAGAAGAGGGATTATTTGATAAGTTTGATTTGTTCTTGTCAACTTCTATGGGTTGGAGAGAGAACGTCCACTAAATCCAGAGGGTTTTTTTCAAATTTCATCATTGAGCTTTTTCAGCCGTGCCTTTCTATGGTTGCAGAGGTTCGCTGGTCATCCTCCGATGACCAGAATGCCTCAACCCCAACTACTATCGTGCGTTCGATTTCATTGGATGCAAAAGGCAATTTTTCAAATCATGATTTTGTGTGAAAGTAATGACCTTTGGTGATTAAAGAAGGTCATGAACGAGATGATGTAGCTTTTTCACCAAGCCAAATTTCCTTTAGTTGTTTCTTGGTAATGTCCATTTATACAAGAATCCAAACTACAAAATGTCTTGAACGAGATGATGTAGCTTGATATGATTATATTGTCCTACAAAATATAGAAACCAAAGATTGTAAAACATGAGGATTAAAAAAATGAAGCTAAAGGTTAGGAAATCAAATCCGTATAGGAACTATGGGTGATTCATCTTGAATGTCTAAATATGGTGTCCACTTAAGCAGTCTCATTTATAAAATGTTTATGTAATAGGATCATATAGAAAAGTACCTGCTATAATCTAGATCATTGAATTATTAAATCACAACATCTCTAGCAACAGGAAAGCCTATAATAAAAAACACCAGTCAATTTCAAGTTTTTAAGAAAAACATGAACATCATCTTGGTTAGGTCTATGGACCGATAACTTCCCTAGAAGTGTAAATTGATAAGGACTTTCCAGTATACAAATATCATTCATTGAACATTAAAATAGCAAAGAAACCTTTTATCAAAAATCTTATGAAAGAGAAGGTAGGTTTGTTGGACGACAAACCAACATCAAGAACATCACAAAAAGACTGAGGTTTAGCAATTGTTATTAAACCACCATTATCAAAGATGCCTCTCTTAGAATCATATAACCCCAATGGAGAAGCACCCCATGGATTAGGAGCTGAAGAAGACCAATCCCCAAAAGAAAATTAAAAAAAAAAAAACCTTAGGCCAAGAGTCCTCAGGAAAGGAAATTAGGGAAATATGAACACATCACAAAATAAAAAATCAAAGAAACAAACCACACAAAGCTATAGTATGAACCAAAAGGATCAATAGTGGAAGCCAGAATCATACTCACAATCACAAACGCAAGAACTAGCCATTGTAATAGGGGTTAATTAAATGCTGAATTGATAGAATTGGTGTTAGTAAATTGATAAAATAATTAGGAAACAATTGATATGAAATTTAAATCCTATATTGGTGATTATCAAAGGACAATTCCATATGAATTTGAGTTTATCAAATTCTTCCTTCCTACGACATTTTATTTATTTTTACAATAAAAACATGAATATATTTTGAAATTAATTTAAGGCTAGCTAGGCCATAACATTGTATGCAATCAATGGATAACTAACCCTGAACACTATATTTACAATCACAAAAATTTCCTATAATAATGCTCTATGGATTTCCCAATTTTAAATTTCAAATTTCTAGATCAAATCTTGACCCATTAATTTCAAAATTAAATTTAGGACAAAGTTGAATAAAAAATACAAAATAAATTTTATTGAATTTATAAAACACAATAAAGAATGTACCATATAGATTTGAATCCTATTTGATGCAAGAATAAGGAGTAAATAAATAATTTTAGTAGGATGTATTATTAAAATTACTCAAAATAAATTCATCACCAGGCCTTAATTTCACTTGCAAGTTAAAGAGCTTCTCAAGTTTAAACTGTATAGTAGCCATTCAAGAAAATTTGCTTATTATATCAAGAGATATGGCCTTTGGCTTTCATCAAATTCCTTGAATTAGGTTCACTAGATTAAGCCATTTACACAATTAGCCTAACTCTCAAGGATTATTCTTTTACATAGGTATGGCATCATAGGTCACTTAAGTGATGGTAGGATGGGACTACTAGGGAAATTTATGCTTAGCTTTATGTTTACTTAATTATAACCCCAATAAAAATGTAAGTCCATGCACTGATCAAGAAATAAAGTTAATGGTAGAGTGTCAATACCATGAAGATTTTTTTTGCTGCACTCAAATTATTCTAATACTATTTACTAAAGCTAAATTATTTATCCTATAAAATCAAATCAGGGTTAATGTCTTATTTTTTATATGAAATACACAAAATAATGAAGATACAAGTAAATAAAGTATATTTTTTATGAATGATAGTTAATATCCTAAGTTTTTCCTCTATAGACTTAGCTACATTAGTGATCAAAACATGTGCATCCTTAGGTCTTTATTAAAATTTTAAGGATATAATGAAAGGTTTATGGCCTTCCTATAATTATTCTACCACTAAATACTGCAAAAAACTAAACATCTTATGTATATATAGGCAAGCAAGTGATCCATTTCAATTCTAATAGTTATGCCAATATTCCTCTATTAATCCAATGTATCGTACTAAAAATTTATCTTAACCATGGACACTAAATTAATTATGTAAAGAGTAATAGATATTGAAATAACCATTCATACATTAAAACATAAGCATCGTCATTAAAAATTTCAAATTTTTTTCATATCATTAGTTTAGAAGAATGAATTTAGATAGGCATGGAATTAAAATTGAACACAAATTTCATTCCTTGCATATGAAATAAAGTATATGTAGCAAAGATGAAGAAAATATCACCTAGGGTAAAGAATCTCAAATAGATCCTGTAGATGGACCCTTCCATATGTGAATCTCCCTTTACAACTTCATTCTTCACACTCCTTTCCTCTATAATTTATTATTTGCACACAATAATATTGACTAACCATTCGAAAGTATGTATCTCATGATTCTAATGTCTCTCTTAAACATCTATTAAAAGTTCTCTAAATTTCTCTTTAACTTTCCCGTAAAGAAGGCCAGCAAAATTATTTATACTTATTATAGAAATGAACTTAGACATCAAGACATCTAACTAGGTGACACAGTGGCATTACAATATGAACTAGCACTAGACCCTACTAAATGTGCTCCGTTGCGATATTGGGCTAACCCCACACTATTATTGTTAAAATTGGTGCTACTTTCACTAAGTTTGCATGCCAATTATTTTCCTTAACTATTTAATCATGTCACTATGAAAGAAAGGTAATGAGGTGCTTTCATACATCATCTGACAGTACAACACTTTCGAGTGTTGGTGCACTTTTATTGAATAATTTATGAATTTTCCATGAGACTCTAATATTACAATGTTTATTTTTTTGTGTTTCATAGTGCTGTCATTTGATCTAATAAGGAACTAACTTTAATGAAATTTTGTTAGGCCTCTGGCATTATACTTTTCAAAACTAGCATTGGGGCATTAAAGATGCTGCGGTGCTAATAGTTGTGGCGCTATGGCTTTGGATCTAAACTTTGTAATTTTTTGCCTTTTTGTTGAGATATTCTTGCACAACATGAACATAAAAACACATCATTATTGAAATTAATAGAGTAAAAATACTAAAAAAAATTTACTTAATAAAATTACTCCAAGTTTAAACTCTTGCTTGATCTTAAGTAATTTTGTTTACATCTTTGATCAGCTTCATTATTCCCAATAATAATTTTGTAATTTATATTTAATTAAAATGTAAGACAATACT
Organism: Dendrobium catenatum; assembly: GCF_001605985.2. NCBI lineage: Eukaryota > Viridiplantae > Streptophyta > Magnoliopsida > Asparagales > Orchidaceae > Dendrobium > Dendrobium catenatum. The sequence continues at coordinate 361,449 of NW_021319110.1, read as the reverse complement.
ATATCATTTAAAAGTTTGTTGGAAGGATTAGAGTATTTAAATTTTAATTTAGCAAACCATGAACAATAATTCTATTAAATCATCCTTATTAATATCAAATTTAAGCTCGTCTACTATAAGTCTGAGTGCAATGTTGAATACTAATTTTAAATTGAAATTGGTATCATTTAGAAAATTTTTATACTTCATTTAATATATGAATTCATTTGTAAACCCTTAAATGTGTTAGATTTGTTAAGATAGTTGCTACTTGCATGCTTTACATTTTT